>NW_020229365.1:0-178032 GCF_003227725.1 Camponotus floridanus
CCGACCTATTTCTTATTTCGTAGAAAGGAAGAAATAAATAATCATAGATTGAATAAAAATAATTATTTATTGCACGCATCGTAAAGAATATCATTTACAGCACATGTTAATAATTCGCAATCGATCAAATGATTCGCTGTAAAGACATCACTCTCACGTATCGTTTTTACAGCATCGCATTAACAGTAAGTAATATTATTACGTTGTAATACAGGTTTCAAATTATTAAATTTTTCATTACGAGATACGTATTCTCGCATAACCAATTATGCATATGATCGATACAATTTTCAAAATTAAATAAATGTAATAATGTTTCTGGTTTCATGTACAACGAATTCTCGCATAATGCAAGTTTTACAATTTTCGATTGATACATTTCATCGTTAAATCTCCAATTCTTAATGGGGAGTAGTCGATTGTAGAAATTGCTCACGTCCTGCTTGCTTCGCATCAACAATTCCACGTTGAAAAGGACAACACTTATTTGATTGCCTCGTTATATCGCCGAGAATCAGTTCCACGTACGATACAGCTCCAACGCTTATTCCAACGTCCAAATACTTGTACGACGTCGGGTTAGGCGTACCTTCTTCCAAGTATGCGCGCCGACGAGGCTGAATACTATAAAAAAAAAATTTATCACAATAAAATCAATAAGTAACAAATTTTTTAAACGATTTAAACTTACGTGTCGCATTTTTGCTTCTTACACGGTGGAGTTTCACCGTTTCGAATCGGAACGTAGAAATTCATATTTCTTCAGCGGTGAACCTTTCACACGCGCGATTGATCAATACTGCAATCGTGTTAGAATCCAATATCAATTCAAATAGTATCCAAAATTGCGATGTAGAGGGATTATTGCTGACGCAACATTTTAATTTCCTCCAAAATTTTGTCGCGCCGATGTACGGCTGCGATGACATTCATCATCTTCGGAACAAAGATTTAGCTGAATTTGCTAAAATCGAGCGCCGATGTACGGCTGCTCCTAATACAATCACGTCAAAATTATTCAAATGTACGTGACAAAACGGGAAATTTTCAAAGGTTAAGATCTGCATCGAAACTAAGATTTAGCTGAATTGCAAAATCGAGCGCCGATGTACTGCTGCGCCTGATGCAATCACTGTTAAAATTTTCAATGTACGTGACAAATAGTGAAAAATAACCGCCAGAGGTTAAATGTGCATCATCAAACAAAGATTTAGCTGAATTTGATAAAATCGAGCGCCGATGTACGGACTGCCCTGATGCAATCGCACAAATTATTCAAATGTACGTGACAAAACGGGAAATTTTCAAGGTTAAGATCTGCATCGAAACTAAGATTTAGCTGAATTTGCAAAATCGAGCGCCGATGTACGGCTGCCTGATGTAATCACGTTAAAATTTTCAAATGTACGTGACAATAGTGAAAAATAATTGCCAAGGTTAAAATTGTATCACTAGACAAAGATTTAGCTGAATTTACAAATCGAGCGCCGATATACGGCTGCGCCTGATGCAATCGCACCAAAATTATTTCAAATGTACGTGACAAATAGTGAAAAAATAATTGCCAAGGTTAAAACATGCATCATCCCTAGACAAAGATTTAGCTGAAAGCGCTAAAATCAAGGGCCGATGTACGGTTGCCCCTGATGCAATCATGTTAGATTTTTCAAATGTACGTGACAAAACGTGAAATTATCAAGGCCAAATTGCACACGGTACTACGGGAATTTTTTGTAAGATGAAATCGTTCTAGAATGTTCGATGATAAAACAATGCATGAGACGGTATATAAATCATGATAGAGAGACGCACCCCACCAGTAGCTAAAGTGCATCAGAACAGTCATTAGAAATGCTAAATTTTGCAAGTGTGCATTAGCAATATGGAGGAGCAAATTTTGCGAGAACAATCCGCTTTTGCTTGATTCGTTGGAAAACTACATTGTGTGGGAGCAACGATGCGACGAGTACATCGAGTCGCTGGAAGAGCAAAGTCGAATCAAACGGCCCGCGATTATCGATCGGAAATCGACAATCACTGATTGCTCGGATCGCGCACCTCGAAGGTTTGAAAAATTCGGTACGTGGACGTTTCGTACACGGGGGTGCCGGATGTAGTGGCGCGTCAAAATGCACTTGTGTAGCGCGAAATTGATACGGCGTTCGAGAGTCGCGTATCGACTGGTGCGGTGATAAACTATAATCACATTGAACCGCACCAATTTCTCGATGACGCTAAGACATTGTGTTGGAACATGTGCAGGACGCTTTAAAAAAAACACAGCAGTGTAAAAGTGAACACTATATTCAATGGTGAATTTGTGTCGGGTGATGAACACGCGAATAAAAGTGTGAATACGAGAAACTATGAACTCTTTCGCACATCTGATTTACGCGAGTGGTACGAACGGCGCGTTATCGAGTCCACCCTAGCGTCTCTGGAAGAGTTTCAGGAATGCGATAGCGGGTGGGCATTGTCGCGAATACTGAACTTGACTGTAAATATAAACAAGTACAATCCAATGCGCGCGGGATGTCACATTAAATTGCCGCGGGAGATTATGATGAAGAGAGCGGTGGTTAACGTGCAATCAAAGGACAATGCGTGTTTCGCGTGGGCAGTGGTCGCCGCTCTGTATCCCGCAGAAAAAAAGGTGGAACGGGAATCATCGTACCCGCATTACGCGACAGTGCTGAATCTCCGGGACATTGAGTTTCCAGTGACTGTGAATCAGATTAAAAAATTTGAACATGCAAATAACATTTCAATCAATGTGTACGACATCGAAGACAAAAAACATTGTCCCGATACGTCTTTCGCAGCAGAAACGGGATAAGCATGTGAATCTGCTGTACATTGAAGATGACAACAGCGCGGGAGATTTCGCTTGGATCAAGAATTTATCCCGGCTCGTGAGCTCGCAATTGAGCAAAACACAATGGTCAAAGATATATCTGTGATCGGTAAGTTTATTTTATATTATTTGAAAATTATATTTTATATAAAAATCTTATGATAAAAAAATTTTTTTCTTTTACAGATGCCTTCATTATTTTGGTTCGGACGACAAGTTGCAGTCGCATACGGTCGACTGCGGAAAGCTAAACGACTGCGCTGTCCGATTGCCGAGCGACAAGGACAAGTGGCTCGAGTTCAGCAACCCTAATCGGAAGGAGCGGCTTCCATTTGTGGTCTACGCCGACTTGGAATGTGTTCTGACCAAGACGAAAGAAGAAAAATTATATCAACACCATCGGGTATTTAGTTTAGCTTATTATGTACATTATTCGTACGACGACTCATTTCAACGTATCATTCGCATCGTAGCGTTGATTGTATAGCATGGTTCGCCGAAGACCTTAAAAATTTGGCGTTACGTGTAAAAAATATTTTAAAAAACAAATGTCCCCATGGTAAATTTAACATCCGATGAGTGGGAGAAATTCCATAGCGCCACTCGTTGTCATATATGCGAAAAGCCGTTGCGCAAGACGATATACGCGTTCGCGATAATTGCCATCTGACCGGGCGGTACAGAGGTCCCGCACACTCAAATTGTAATCTAAATTATAAAGATTCTTTTTGTATTCCGATAGTGTTTCACAATTTATCCCGTTACGATTCTCATTTTATTATCGAGGAAATAGCCACAGCGTTCGAAGGGAAAATCGAGTTATTACCGATAACCAAGGAAAAATATATTTCGTTTACCAAAAGTGTGGATCTTAAAGAAGAAGAAGAATCAAAAAATCAAATAAAATTACGTTTCATCGATTCATATAAATTTCTCGCATCGAGTCTCGATAAATTGGCATCATTTTTGGACAAAGATAAACTCAAAATTTTAAAATCGGAATTTCAAAATTTATCAACAGAAAATTTCAATTTGTTAACGCGAAAAGGTGTATTTCCGTACGAATACATCGATTCCGTCGACAGGTTGCATGATACGTGTTTACCATCGCGCGAATCATTTTACAGTTCCTTGACCGGTGAAACTGTATCCGAGAGCGATTACGCACACGCCGAGAACGTCTGGACGCGATTCTCCATTCGGACGCTAGGCGAATATAGCGACTTGTACCTTAAAATTGATGTCTTGTTATTAGCCGACATTTTCGAAAACTTTCGAGATAAATGTATCGAAAGTTACGGACTCGACCCCGCGTATTATTATACTCTCCCCGGATACACGTGGGACGCCATGTTGAAGTATACAAAGATCACGTTCGAGTTGCTTACAGACATCGACATGGTTATGTTTATCGAACGTGGTATACGCGGTGGTCTGAGCCAATGTTCGGGTAGATACGCTCGCGCTAATAACAAGTACATGGAGTCGTACGATCCATCGAAACCATCATCGTACTTGATGTACTTTGATGTAAATAATTTGTACGGATGGGCAATGTGTCAACCGCTGCCATATGCTGATTTTCGATGGGTCGACGATGTGTCAAATTTTGACGTATCATCCATCGCACTAGATTCGCCTACGGGCTATATCCTCGAAGTGGACCTCGAGTACCCGCAACATCTTCACGATGTGCACACTGACCTACCGTTTTGCCCGACACGCGACAAACCACCTGGCAAGCGGGAATTCAAGCTACTTGCAACGTTATACGATAAGAAGCGTTACGTGATACACTACCGCAACCTGCAGCAGTGTACGCGGCACGGCCTTCGTGTAACAAAAATACATCGAATTTTACAGTTTTCTCAATTTCCCTGGCTTCAAAATTATATAGAATTAAATACACATTTCAGAACATTGGCTAAAAATGATTTCGAAAAAAATTTATATAAATTAATGAATAATGCAGTGTTTGGTAAAACGATGGAAAATGTGCGCAATCGTGTCGATGTAAAATTATTAACAAAGTGGGACGGTCGGTACGGCGCAGAGGCGATGATCGCGAAACCAAATTTCCACAGCAGAAGTGTTTTTTCGGAAAACTTAATCGCTGTGGAATTGCGTAAACTCGAGGTGAAATTCTACAAACCGATTTACGTGGGTATGTGCATCCTCGACATATCCAAGACATGTTTGTACGAATTTCATCACGAGTATATGACACCAATGTATCGCGACAAATGTCGGGTAATGTATACCGATACGGACAGTCTCATATATCACATCGAGTGTGTGAATGTGTATGAGAATATGAAGCGTGACATTGTTAGATTCGATACGACCGATTATGCGGTGGACATTGCATACGGTATACCGCTTCTAAATAAAAAGGTGCCGGGTCTGATGAAGGATGAAAATAACGGTGCCATAATGACCGAATTCGTCGGGCTCAGAGCAAAGATGTACGCGTTACGAGTGAATGGGAAAAAGGATACGAAGAAAGTCAAAGGCGTCAAAAGCAACGTTGTCGCGAGAACGATAACGTTTGACGATTACACGCGGTGCTTGAACGAAGAGATTGAAATGACGCGTCAGCAGTCGTGTATACGATCTAAATTACACCAAGTATACACGATTCGCGAGACGAAAATTGCTCTGAGTCCGTACGACGACAAGCGATATATCGTACCCGATACCACCGATACGCTACCGTGGGGACATTATCAGATACCGTTGTAAATAAATGTATATATTTTATTTATTGTATATTTTGTACATAATCATGTATATATTTTATATGTTTCAATAAATGTTTACAACACATTATTTTTATGGATCCAAGAGTTGTATGATTTATCCATTCCCAACCATTTCACGTAAACCTCGTCACCCTTTTTTTGTAAAATTTTTTCCACGAGATATACGTCGGGATTGGCGACGCGTTGTAACTCATATTCGTAGAATCCTCCAGCGACGGGATTTCCCCGCGAATCTTCGAGTATAAATGTCGCGGGATTAGTTTTCTGCATCTCGATAATCTTAAAAACTTCGGTCGTCCAATTTGGTGTGAAACCTTTTTCAAAGATGGTCTTGTATTTGCTCACGCGTACCGAATCGCCTACTTTAAATTTTGCAGGAGCCGCAATTTTTACGTTGCTGTACACAGTATTTAAAAGTTTTTCGGCGATCGCCGGAGTGACGTCGACAGGTCTCATACCGATGGTGCGATGTTTTCGCGTATTGTACTCTGCAACGAGTCGAGATAGTTCGTCGATCCATTTGTAATTTCCATTCAACGTAAACATTTTCCACATATTATTTTTTAAAGTACGATTGAATCGTTCCACGACTGAGGCTTTCATAACGGAATATGTCGAGTAATGATTAATGTTGTGTTTCTTCATGAGTTTCTGCACACTCGAGTTGTAAAATTCTTTTCCTCTATCGGTTTGAAAATTTTTCGGACATCTTTTATCGTCTTCAATAATCTTTGCGATCGTTTCGGACATTTCGTTCCCGCTCTTACTCTTGAGCGGTACGGCCCACGCATACTTGCTCAACACATCGATAACTGTGAGTATGTATTTATGACCCTTGTTGAGTCGAGAGTACGAACGCATGTCCACCACGTCCGCCTGCCACAGATCATCGTATCCGCGTACAATGACGCGTCTTCGTGGAAAATTTCTTCTCGCCGGAGGATGTAATTCCTCGACTAGTTGCCGCTTTTCGGAGGTGCTTTTGTTCTTTCGCACGTTTGATCGAGGCATAATTATATGTGATATTAGTATATCTCGCTTACTGTGCCGAGTTAGATGTTGCATGTCTCAGCACATTCTTTATCTCATCCATCATTAATCGCAGCGCCTGCACGTTTGTTTCGAGCGCGATAATTTTTTGCTCAATTTCTCCCTGCCGATCTCTCAAAAGTTTATCCACGTATCGTTTGTTGACGACGTCGGTATCAGCTTCCGGTTGCGCTACGCGTTGGATCTTGCGCGACCTTGCGTCAAAGCCGGTAGTAGTTTGGCAGAGAGCGTTATCGCGAACGTAATTTCTCAATAATCCATTCCATACATAGTACAAATTGTTCGACGTTCCCAATGATAATCCGAATTTATTAATCGATATTTCGGTACCGAGAACATTGACCGAATGACGCGTATCGCCGACGCATAGTTTAATTTATAATAATGCCGGCCTCGCGAAGTTCTTCGATAATTGACAAGATTTCATTGTCGTGAGCATTGTTGCCGGCTCGACGCGAGGCGTCTAGCAATCGCAAACGATCCACCAATTCGTTGGGATCGTTCCAATGCACGTAATCGATTATGTTGTCGCTTAACGTCATGGTGCGCGGCGCGTCTATACCTCTTCCCATCTTTCTATCGGGGAATAATGGTGCAATTATATATTTGTACTTGTACCCTTTATTAGTTTTAATAGGATTATTAACTTTGTTGTCACGTTTATGCGCATTTGTTATCTTTAATATACTTTGATATTTATGCAAATCATCTCGAGTATATTTTTTATGATTGGGAAATTTTTTAAAAATCAAATCGTAGATACCTTCGGTTCCCTTATATTTTATTCCATCGATAATTATATTATCTTCCTTGTCCACATCGAAACATTTATCACCTAGCATCATTCCTTCATTGGTAAATTTAACACCGTAGACGTAATCCATGCTCTTATTTTTATCAACACTCATAATATCTCCTATATATTTTTGCGCCAGTGGACCTAAATGTTCTCGGAACGTTTTCTGACCTTCGGACGTTTCTAATTCGTGTCGGACCGATGTTACAAAAGAATCGGGTGTGGTCTCGTAAATTTCTTCGGCGGATGTGGGTGATATTGTTTGACGCGGTTGTACTTTTATCGGAGTAGAAACAGTAGCCATATTAGAAAATTGCTTCCTTCGCTTTGATCGATTCGGTGTCGAATATATCGGTGAATCGTTTATCGACATATTTATCCGTGCTCGCTTTAGTCCTTGCTTGGACTCTTTTATTTTTTCCTCTTGCTTCTCCTCAAACGTCAAACTCAACGGTTCGATTTTCAACGCATCAGATTCCACAGTATTTTCGACAAGCTGTTTTAAAGGCTCGGTAATCGGTTTAAATTGCCTTTCCAATATGATATCTTCCTCCATTCTACCAGTTTTCAAAGCGCGATATTTTTTGCGAATCGATTCGCTCGTTTTTGCAATCTCTGCCGCAATCTTTTCACGATCGCCGTTCATGATGCTCGATCGATGTGTCGATGATGACTGATCGCTTTACGGTATCGCGAAATCATTAAATCCCCTTCTATATCGTCCATTGATCAACATACTATCTTTATCAATGACTACGAAGCCATATTTGCGTTGCCAACATTTCTGACACAATGCATGGAAATCGTCATAAGACATATCGGTATTCACATGATCGTTGTACACATGTTTCAAGTTTGTGCCATCTTGTTTAAACAGGATCAGCAGGTTCGCGTTGTCGCGTATAAGATGCTTAGGTATCTTGGCGTACGTCTGACAAAGATAGAAACAGTCAACGCTCGAGTGTCGACCCATTGCAAAGTACTCTCTTATCGTATCCTGCTTGTCGCATGCCACGTCATCAAAGATAAAGATGGAATTCGGAAGCGCCTCGCTCGGTGGAATGACATCGCTGTTATTAGAGAATGTAAAGTATCCGATTTTATCTATAGGTGCTAGTAAATTTTCCAAGTATTTGTATTTCGGCTGTTGAAGCGATTTCGAGTATACGTACATGTTCTCGAAACGTACACCGTGTGGACTTTCTATCAAACTAATCAACACGTTTGTCTTACCACAGTTTGAAGGGCCGCAAACGATACCGCGTATAGTAGTCGGCAGCATGTTTCCATGCTTGCGTACTTTTTTCTCCGATATTAGTCTATCATCGAAATTTGATACTTTGATTACCCGCGCTTGTTTCACGAACCGCATGTTTTCTCTTTCGAATCAATTTTGCGAATGATCGCGAGGGAGAGACCTATTTATAGAAGTGTCTCGACTCGAAACCGATCAGTATCAAAAATGTTTCTCCTTCTGTCGGAGAGAGACATTCTCGGGCTTACCGCCAAACAACTGCAGTATATCCCAAAGATTTTATTACTTCAAAATTTTGGTGATTACGTGGAACGATTGTGGGACAAGCTTCCAGAATATATAAAGGCTGATCCGGAGGTTCGACAATATCGTTCGTGCATGCGACATTACAACCAGCCGTGGCAGCAAACACACATTGACGGTCCACCACCGTTGATAAAAGATTGCGACGTATGTCAGCGAGAATTGTAAAAGGCAGCGGCCTCTTAAATCGTGCGATAAACGCGCTTCCCATCGAATTACATATTCCCGGTTATCAGTTTTGCGGGCCGGGAACTCGATTAGAAAAACGATTGGCTAGAGATGATCGAGGTATCAATCCATTGGACGCGGCGTGTCGTGAACACGACATTGCTTACGCGCGAAGCAACGACCTCGACCAACGTCACATCGCTGATCGCATACTAGCTGCAAGAGCGCAAGAACGCATTACCGCGAGGGATTCGACTCTCGGTGAAAGAGCAGCCGCTACGACTGTTTGGGCGGCAATGAAGGCAAAGACAAAACTCGGCATGGGGATGAAAAAGCCATCGACGACAAAAAGGAGGAAGAAACGAATACTTCCAGTAGCGAAACGTGGTGGTATTTTACCACTTTTACCGTTGTTGGGAGTTGTCGGTTCATTGGCCGGCGGTGCGGCGGGAATCGCAAAGGCGGTAAACGATAGCAAGGCTGCACAACGTCAGCTGGAAGAGATGCAGCGTCACAATCGCGCTATGGAAGGTCGCGGACTTTATCTCGCTCCGTACAAGCGTGGACAGGGATTCTCAACAAAGTCTAAGAGAAAAAAAAAACGTCGAAAAAACATTAAAAATGCCTACGGGTGCAACAACTAACGTGCAATTGGAGCAATTTGCGAAACGTATGTGTATACCTTTCTTTAGAGGTGTTTTCATGTGCAATAATTTACCGATAAGCGGCATACGACGAAACGAAAGCGGTATCGTCAATTTGGATGACGTTGATGGTCCCGGTACTCATTGGGTAGCGTACGCAAAGAGGGACGATCGTGTCGTATATTTCGACAGTTTTGGAAATCTTCGACCGCCCAAGGAACTTGTACGATATTTCGGACGAGTGAAAATTGAATACAATTACACATCTTATCAAAGTTATAATCAGAGTATCTGTGGACAGTTGTGTTTAAAATTTCTTCAAACGATCAATTTAAAGCCTGACAATCCATCGTCATGACTCAGTATTCGTTCGACATGTCACTGACACTTACGTTGACTGGCAGAAGCAGCGTTCTCGCTGTAAGCTATTTCCCCGCTATAGATTTGGTCGATGCCGATTACGAGCTCGGATTAACGGATTTTAAAACTTATCACACGATTCCGAACGTAAATTTTTCGAATAATAAATTTTATTTTGGCAACGACGACAAGGAAATTACAATTCCCGAAGGATCGTACGAATTGCACGCCATAAATGATTATCTCAAACGCGTAATTTTGCGAGATGAACACCTTTCCAGAGATGGTGAAAACGATTATGATGAGGAATATCCAATAGTGCTCCGCGCCAATCACAGTACGCTAAAGAGTGAAATCAAATGCGCCTACAGAATAAACTTTACCAAACCCGACAATGTAGGATCCTTGCTTGGATTCTCGTCGAATCGTATATTGCAACCTCGCAAGTGGTATGAATCGGACGAACCTGTTAATATTATAAACGTAAATATTATTCGTATAGAATGCAACGTGACTACTGGTGCGTACAGCAACGGCATGCGCGTACACACGATACATGAATTTTCACCGAGCGTACCGCCAGGATATAAGATATCGGAAACACCGGCACAGATCATTTATCTGCCGATCGTTGTACGGAGCATTACGGATTTAACGATACGTATTGTGGATCAAAGAGGTCGATTGCTCGATTTTCGAGGAGAGGAAATTACCGTAAGATTGCATATACGGCGGCAACAAACATAGTATGCTTGTACTGAACGAAACGGAGCACGCGAGAGACAATACTTTTACGCGGGACAATACTATTGCAGTAAGGCGAGCAGTATCGGGTGACAATAATAAGATTGCCGTTAAAAAGAAGCTGAGCGCGTTGAATCGTGAATTTTTGAAATCATTGGGATTCATCGTACGAAAAGAATGATTGATGTTTTGAATATCGGAGGTGAGCCAGTCTTTGATGATCGCTTTGTCAAGATTGAGACTCATACGTACAATCCGTACGCCAATACGACGCTTGGATACAGCGACGAGATACGAATACCTATACAACATCAGGATTTATACACGTTACCGTGCGAAAGCTTTCTTTACATCGAGGGAAGATTTAATGTGCGTAAAGCGAATGATGAAATGAAGGTTGTATTGGGAAACAATTGCGTCGCATTCATGTTTGATGAGCTTCGATACGAACTCGACGGAGTAGAGATTGATCGCAACAGAAATGTTGGAATAACATCAACGCTGAAAAATTATGTCTCTCTAACGCACCAGAAAAGTATAAACTTGAAGAACGCTGCGTGGGATTTGACGTACAACGGTGACAAAAATTATTTCAACTTTTGTGTGCCGCTCAACATGTTGCTGGGATTTTGCGAAGATTATAAACGCGTTGTGATTAACGCTCGTCATGAATTGATTTTGATACGTTCGCGGAACGATAATAATTGTCTATTCGGACATCCGTCGTCGGAAGCTGAGATTGAATTACTCAAGATACAGTGGCGTATGCCTCATGTAATATTGAACGAGATTAATAAATTATCAATGTTGCGAATGTTGGAAAGCGGACGATATTTGAACATGAGTTTCCGATCTTGGGATTTATACGAATTTCCTCTGTTACATAGCACGACCAAACATTCGTGGACCGTGAAAGCCGCCTCCCAGCTAGAGAAACCGCGATACGTGATCTTTGCACTACAAACTGGTAAAAAGAATTCGGTGTCACAAGATGTTACATTGTTCGATAACTGCAAATTGACCAACGTTAAACTCTATTTAAACTCGGAATTTTATCCCTACGATGATTTAAATTTAGATTTTGAAAAAAATAGATTCGCCGTCCTATTCGACATGTACTCTCGTTTTCGCAAATCGTATTATGGATGCGATAATAGCACCGCGCTATTAACCATTCCAAAATTTCTACATTGCGGTCCTCTAGCGGTCATTGATTGCTCGCGACAAAACGAGTCTGTCAAAACTGCTACCGTGGACGTGAGAATAGAGTTTGAGTGCAGGGAAAATATACCTGCGAATACTACCTTCCTATTGTCTCATCTTGCACGATCGGGTTGTCGAATATAATCCATTGACTAATGTAGTCCGCAAAATTACATAGGTCAGCAAATATCCCCTCCATTGCACACGAAGAAAAATATAAAAGATTGAGATGTTTGATGATTGACATCAGTCTGCGATCGGATCTTATCATCATGGCTGCGCCAACGTTTGTGGATCTGCAAGGATTTATCGTTGGGAAAAATTTTGTCGTGAAGGAAGCTGCGGTTTTGAGAAAAGGATCCGTACTTTCTCATTACATTTTTACATGCCCGGTACCATGGTACATGCTCACAAAATCTGAGAGATGCCAGGTTTTATGGCTGATTAAAAACCATCATGGATTATCGTGGAATGATGGACACGTTTCATATTGGAATTCGAAACGTTTAATCACGACGGCGGTGATGGGTGCAACGGAGGAGGATGATGTGTCACCTCTCGTGTACGTTAAAGGCCATGAAAAACGGCAATGGTTGGCTGATATACTGGACGATGATGCGAGAAACGATGTGATTATCGAAACTTTGGATGCAGACTACGAGGATGTAGCTTCTTTAAATAAGTTAGATGTTAAGAATACTATGCGTTGTGAAAATCATGTAAAAAATTGCGCTTTACAAAATGTATTTAAAATTTATAATTGGTGGTTGAAACATCATGATTCTTCGAATCCATACTTATAATAAATTGATGATGTGATATATTTTTATCGTCTTTCTTATTCTCTCCTTTTTTTCCTCATCCCTATCTATGCGTGTGCGCAGTATCGTGTTTCCATACGTGACACAGCTGCCACATATATTGTATTTCGATACTACATTGTGATACATTGTAATACATTGAAATATTTGTTTGATAAGTGAATATAGTTTTGCGTTCAATTACCGTTCGTTTCCGTTTAATGGCCGCTCAATTACCGTTCATTTCCGTTCGATGACCGTTCAATTACCGTTCATTTCCGTTCGAAGAGCGTTCATTTCCGTTTGACGAGCGTTCGATGAACGTTCATTTCCGTTCGATGACCGTTCAATTACCGTTCATTTCCGTTCGAAAAGCGTTCAATTACCGTTCGTTTCCGTTCGAAGAGCGTTCATTTCCGTTCGAAAAGCGTTCAATTACCGTTCGTTTCCGTTCGAAAAGCGTTCAATTACCGTTCGTTTCCGTTCGAAGAGCGTTCATTTCCGTTCGAAAAGCGTTCAATTACCGTTCATTTCCGTTCGAAGAGCGTTCAATGACCGTTTAACGAGCGTTCGATGACCGTTTGGTGAGCGTTCAATTCCGTTCGAAAAGCGTTCAATTACCGTTCAATTACCGTTCAAAGACCGTTCAATGACCGTTCAATTACCGTTCATTTCCGTTCGAAGAGCGTTCAATTACCGTTCGTTTCCGTTCGAAGAGCGTTCAATGACCGTTCAATTATCGTTCGTTTCCGTTCGAAGAGCGTTCATTTCCGTTCGAAAAGCGTTCAATTACCGTTCGTTTCCGTTCGACGACTGAATCTAAGAGCATACACCAATCAGATTCACAAATTTTACAACACTTGCAAATCAGCTTAATAGTGATGATGGTGATGAACTAGTACAACAGAAACAGCGACATTTAGACTTACCCGAAATATTAACATTGAGCGAGGCAACAAAGATATGTTGCATTTCCTATTTTTACATGGAAAATGGATCGAGATATTGCGCCGATTGCTTTCTGAGTCTATCGGAAATGTTTCTGGAAGCTACATCTGTTCGGCTACATAGAATCACAGCTTATTGCAACATAGATAATATGTCATGCAAAGAGTGCAGGAAATCTCTACTTCTAATACTGCCGTGTGACATGTGCCCCATTTGCACATATTAAATAAATGAATAACATTGTAAGTATCTTTCAATATTATATCATAAAGTATCCTAAAATAAATTATTAAAATCTAATGAGATGTGTCTTTTTTCTGTTACAGGAGCGGCCCCCTCAACTGGCTCCCCTGGCCCCTCCACCCCCCCCCGCACCCCCAAATTGTTATTACTATTATATTATTATTTTATTATAATCTTAATTTTAAGTACACACACACACACACACACACACACACACAATTGTATTAACACATTTTTAATAAATTTTATATATTCTATATCCGTAAAAAAAAAATCTAATTATTTGCATGCCTCTCCTTGCGTTCCCATCCCTGCGTTAGTTATAAGCATCGCGATATCGTTCTCTCTCGTGCGTTAATCTTAAGTCTATCTTTCACGATTAGAATTAGTAATCTCTCTCGCACGCGCTAGTTGTAAGTATCGCTATCTTTATCATACTCGTTAGTTGTAAGCCTCGCGATATTATCGTTCTCTCTCGCACGCGTCATCTTCGCGCTATCGTTCTCTCTTTCGCGCGCGCACTAATTGTAAGTCTCGCGATATTATCGTTCTCTCTCTTGCACATGTCGTCTTGGCGCTATCGTTCTCTCTTTCATATGCGTTCTCTCTCACTCGCGTTGTTCTTGCGCTATCGTTCTCTCTCGCACGCGTTGTTATTCTCGATATTATCACTCTCTCTCTTTCATATACTCGTTGTTCACTTACCTTTGCGTCGTCCTTCTCCCACCTATACGTCGTCCTTGTTCCACGTTAACGCCATCCTTGTCGCACTCGTAGCACTGTCCTCTTCACACACTTTGCACTGTCCTTTTCCCATACGTAGCGCTGTCCTTCTCACACCACCGTCTTCTTTCCGCTAATCCCCCTTCACCGCGCGGACCCCCTCGCCCATCGCTCGCGCCGCGGATCCCCCTTCACCGCGCGGACCCCCTCGCCCATCGCTCGCGCCGCGGATCCCCCTTCACCTCGCGGACCCCTTCGCCCATCGCTCGCGCCGTGGATCCCCCTTCACCTCGCGGACCCCCTCGTCCATCGCTCGCGCCGCGGATCCCCCTTCCCCGCGGGTGACGTCACCCAACGCGCGCCGCGGTTCCTCCTTCCCCGCACGTGACGTCACTCCCCCCGCACCGCGGTTCCCCCTCGCGCCTCACCCCCCCTGAGAGGACCTGGGTTAGAACTCTCCTAGTATCACTACTACTTAAACTGCTTGCGCCCCCTTACGCAAAATTGCGTAAACGGCGTACGAGCGATCGTTGGACGTTCGCCCGAGAGAGAGACGCGCGCGCACGAGTCTCCGTCGCCCTCCCAGTCCCTCTGGTGATGTTGGAGACGGGTTTCGACGAGGCCGCCGCCCTCCTTGGCGTCGTCTGAAATGACACCGAAGGTGTATGTGCAGCGAGAGGAGTTATATAAAAAAAGGGAGGAGAGAAGAAAGCCCCCGAAGCGTGTACGCACAAAAAGCGTTTATAAAAGAAAGGATAGCGGAAGCGCGCGAAGCGGCGCCCGGAGGATGTAGAAAAATATATATATATTATATATTATATAGAAAGGAGAGAGAGAGAGTTGTTCGTCGGAGATAAAGAAACGACGACACACGAGAAAATATGAAAACTATTACGAGAAAAACGACGATGACGACGCGCAACACTCGAATCGTCGCTCTCTACGAGTGATCTCGTAGTTTGCGAAACAAATGCAAAAAGAAAGCGGCGCCAGCAAACATCATTCTGCGTCCGTCTTTCTAGCGCGTCGTTGTTTCTTCCGATCGCGTCGTCGCTCCCGCGACTCTCCTCTATCTCTCTCGGTGCGCCAGCGCGCGCGCGATACCGCGCCTTTTACACACGCGCGAGGCTGCTTTCACCTCCTGTCTCTCGCGGCGCGAGATACCCCTTACGGTAAAAGTATATTGGAGAAGGGAAACCGGCGCGCGCACAGTCGTCGTCCAGCGGTACGCGGAGGGAGAGAACTTGCGAGAGAAGTCCACCCTTAAAGCGGATGAATCGCGAGCCGACCGCGTGTCCGATTCCACGAAATTTTCGAACGAAGATTGTGACCGGCACGCGTCGTCGTGTACTAGTCGAATCGATTCCATACCGCGCCCGTTATATATACACACGCCGTGCGCGTGTTATATTATAATCGTGGAAATTAAGAGGGACGGAAATCGATATAATAACTCTCTTCTCTCTCGCGTCCCCGCGAGAACCAAGACACTAGATTGTGCCGCGCAATATCGATGGTGTGTGTGCGCGGTTTAGGAAGGAAAAGAAACTAACTAGGATTTCCTCAGTAGCGGCGAGCGAACAGGAAAGAGCCCAGCACCGAATCCCGCGGTTCCGCCGCAGGGAAACGTGGTGTTTGGGAGGATCCGCTTATCCCGAGGCGTCGCGTCGCGTCCAAGTCCATCTTGAATGGGGCCACTTACCCGTAGAGGGTGCCAGGCCCGTAGCGACCGGTGCGCGTCTCGGGAAGATCTCTTCTTAGAGTCGGGTTGCTTGAGAGTGCAGCTCTAAGTGGGTGGTAAACTCCATCTAAGGCTAAATACGACCACGAGACCGATAGCGAACAAGTACCGTGAGGGAAAGTTGAAAAGAACTTTGAAGAGAGAGTTCAAGAGTACGTGAAACCGTTCAGGGATAAACCTAAGAAACCCAAAAGATCGAACGGGGAGATTCATCGTCAGCGGCGCTGGCTTCGCGTCGGTGGGCGATGTCCCGCGGAGTCCTCGCGGCTCGCGCGCGGGCACGCTACCGTGCGTTGATGTCCGGCTGTCGTCGTCGTGCACTTCTCCCCAAGTAGAAACGTCGCGACCCGCTGGGTGTCGGTCTACGACCCGGGTGCGGTGACTGTCGCGTCGCCGGTAAAACGGCATGCGACAAACCCTCGCCAGGCCGGCTGCTCGGCGGTACGCGCAAAGTATCATGCCGCACTTCTACACGATGCGTCGAGGCCGTCGCAAGCACGCGCCACGGTACTCGGAGGTTACGGATTTTGCGCCGTCCCCGGTCCTAGCCCGTTGTTGGTTAAAGTACGGATCACTTTCGACAGGCCTGCGAACGTCTCTCTCACGGGGGACGGATACCGGTCGGCGACGCTACTGCCTTGGGTACTCTTAGAACCCGTCTTGAAACACGGACCAAAGAGTCTAACATGTACGCGAGTCATTGGGATTTGTCGCGAGACCTAAAGGCGTAATGAAAGTGAAAGTCGGCCCTGGTTGTCGACCGAGGGAGGATGGGCCGCGTCGCGATGCGGCTTCGCACTTCCGGGGCGTCTCATTCTCAACGCGAGAAGAGGCGCACCCAGAGCGTACACGTTGGGACCCGAAAATAGTGAACTATACCTGGTCAGGGCGAAGTCCGGGGAAACCCTGATGGAGGTCCGTAGCGATTCTGACGTGCAAATCGATCGTCGGAACTGGGTATAGGGGCGAAAGACTTGTGGCGTTCTGCCATACGCCACACAGGCGTAACGGCGTATAGCGCCGAGCGCCTGAACGCACGGCAATCTAGGCGCGCAAACTAGCGCGCGGCAGCGCGGGCATACAGGCGCCGATCTTCGCGCAAGTGAAATCCGGCAGGGCCCGTATATAAAGCCGACCGCGAGAAACCGAATTTGAGTCTCAGCTCGGAGCATTGCAGGGTCAATAACACTGCACATTATTCAGCTTGAGTATTCCTCTTTTTGGTAACCGGAAGATAAAACTTCCGAGAACATTCGCCGCCAGCCGAGTCGCATTCCACGACCAGCGTCGACGCCCCGATCACCAGGGCCATTTCGACCGTCGAACGGAGCAGCTGCCGAGCCGGAGAGGAGAGTGTCCTTCACCTTGCTGCCGTGGACACTGCAGCCTATCGACCTGGAGCCTCCTCGCTTCACCAGGCCACCACGGGAGCTGCTGACCACCTGAGACGTCCGGATATGGAGATACACCTCGCCATCAGCATCCTGGGCAGTGCCAGCGGCACTATCTCCTCTGCCGCCTTCTCCGCTACACCGGACAACTCAGGGGACGCAGACCACCGCAGCCAGCCGAATACACCGAGAGGTTCCAGGTGACGCAGCCACCGAAGTCCACGGCTGACCAGGAGATCCAGTCCGACTCTGACTGGGAGACACCCACGAGCACCGCGGCCACGCAGACGGAGCCTCCTCAGCGCCATGCCACTGTGGACGTCAATAACAACGACGACGACGGCTCCTGGGGACCTCTCAGTTATACCAAGGCGATTCCGCGGATATCCTATCGCGAGCGCGCCCGTCTAAACGGCCCTTGTCAGAGCCTTGTAAATAAATCTGTAAATAGAACTAAGAAATAAACTGTACATAGATCCACACTGTGAGTGAATAATTCAAGCGGCAACCTCAACAACTTTGCGGCTAATAACGCATCCTCTTCCGGCTAAGCATAGAGCGAACACGCAACCTAACGACGCCCATAGACTAATCGAACCATCTAGTAGCTGGTTCCCTCCGAAGTTTTTCTCAGGATAGCTGGCACTCGGCCGTTCCACACGGAACGCGCGCGAGTCTCCTTTGGTAAAGCGAATGATTAGAGGTCTTGGGGCCGAAACGACCTCAATCTATTCTCAAACTTTAAATGGATGAGATCTCTGGCTTTCTTGAATTATGAAGCCACAAGTATCTCGGATCAGAGTGCCAAGTGGGTCATTTTTGGTAAGCAGAACTGGCGCTGTGGGATGAACCAAACGCAGAGTTAAGGCGCCCAACTCGACGCTCATTGGACACCATGAAAGGCATTGGTTGCTTAAGACAGCAGGACGATGGCTATGGAAGTCGGAATCCGCTAAGGAGTGTGTAACAATTCACCTGCCGAAGCAACTACCCTGAAAATGGATGGCGCTGAAGCGTCGAGCCTATACTCTACCGTCAGCGGCAAGTGGGGCGGCGACGGGAGCGTTGCGCGCGTCGGACCGCGTTTGCGGCTCTCTCGCGAGGCAATCGTCTCCCTCTAGTCGTCACGAAGCCCTGACGAGTAGGAGGGTCGCGACGGTGAGCGTAGAAGTATGGAATTGTTAATTGCAAATTACATATTTTTTCTTAGAAACAACTGTGTTTTCTTTACACCAATTGATTCCTCTCATTATTTTGTACATAAAAGTATGAAGGTAAGATAATCGAAAAATGAATGGTTTACTAGATATTTTATGGTTTATGTAAAATTAAGAAATTATTTCAAGCCTTATAACTCAAAAAGTACTTAATAAAAAGGTACTTAATTAGAGTGTTTTGGAAAGCTCTCGAGATAAACTACAAGAATATGCAATGAAAAATAGGGGGTTCCATTTAAGATTTCAAACTTGCCCCCCCTCACCGCCCAGGGGGAGGGGTGGGGGGGCTGATTTTAACGTCATTGTACGTCCCCCTCGAAATGACGAAATTTTGATTCTAACCATTTTTTCGTAGTGTGCTTATTTTTCGAGTTATTTGGCTGCCTAAGTTAAAATGGGTCACCCTGTATATGTATTGTGACGTTGCCGTCACGACGGACGTCCACCCGCCAAAAAGACTGCGTGATGCGAGCCGAGCGGCCGCGTCGGTCGAGAAATCGAGAGCCCCGCCGGGATTTTCAGAGAGGCGAGCGCGTTCGTTTATAAACAAAAAGCTTTATTCTTAATCCTATTTGTCTAAATTGTATGATTTCGGAAGCGATAAATCATCGGCGGCGATACCGAAGAACAACCTGGAAGCCTATAAGAAAAGCGGCCTTGCCGAATCATCACCGATAAAAACAGTGGCCGTGAAAAACAAGGATCGGCGATACTCGAGCAGCCTCGCACAATTTCGGTCCATCGGCCCAGCATCCCAGGGCCGGCCAGCAATGACGGGCACCGAAAGCACCCCGAGAAGGGGCTAAACCTTCTCGGAAAATTCCGGAAAAGTCGCTGCCCTCCGCTGGAGAGGGACGAAGGCCGCCAAGATCGACCCCGACGAGAGATTTCCCGAGCACCTGGCGCTGAAAAACGCGCCGGAACAGCGGACCGTCGGAGGCGCGGGACCGCGGGCGCACGATGCGCCCTTGCGCCACGCTCGAAAATTCGAGCGCGCGGGAACAGGCCTATCACCCCTCTCGATGGGGTGCGGGGCGATTAGTTAAGGATAAATAGAGCGATTCCGAGAGAATGAGAAGACTTGTTGTACGAGAGTTTCGAAGGAAATTAAGAGAGAGTATCGCGAACGCTCGGCACGGAAAAAGACAACGTGGCGGAAGCAATGAGAGACGACTTCAACGGTGAGGTCACCTGGCTATCTTGAGTTTTATTTCGAAAATTTGTACGTCGTCCACCGGTACGGCTCGCGAGTCGACCCCTCTGGCCGGTCGCGAATAGTGTTTCGTTTGCGTAAATTTCGCGGTAGTGAAAATAAGTCGAGTGCGACCGTAGTCAAGGGGCGACAGTGATCCGTCGATCGGTCTCACCCGATATACTCGTTCGCCTCTCCGTAATCCGTATGACGCGCGTTAGTGCAGAATTTTTACCTCGAGGCTATCGCCGGTCGGAGTGGAGCGATTCCGACCGATTGTAAGTGCTGTCGACCGCCACCCTAGGGGAAAAGTTCCGCGACAGTTTGAGCGGCAAATTGGTGAGTACCTTGGAAATTGTGACAGCGGACCGGAAGTTGCGCGACCAAAACGGGCCTCGATTCTCGACCATCTCTCTCTACGTGCGTTCTGTTTTCTGGCGACTCGCCGTCCGCTGACCGCGGACGTGCGAACAATCGGCTGTCGGAGGCGTAAGCTGTCGACACCCGCCGTGCCGTGTGTGCACCGGCGGGAACGCCTTATCGTTGCGACACGCGAATTCCGCGTTCCGATCGACCAGAGATTGCCGTTCTTGCAGTAGGTTACATCGTCTTGGCGTTATCTCTGGTACCGCAATTAAATAATATAAAGTATCAAACGTGCATTTCCGTTTTCGATAATTCTAAGATCTTGTATTTCTTTCGGTTCTGCGTACTTGTAATAGCGCGCTTCGTTCGATTCTCCAAAATCGTAAGCGCTCGCGCGCTTCTTCCCGTTCTTCGTAATTGCAAGAGCTCACGCATTTCTTTCAGTTCTCAGTAATTGTAATATTCGGTACGCTTCTCTCCGTAATAATAGAGTTTTGTGCATTCGAGTCTGTTTACCGTAATTATAAAGCCTTGCGTATTTGACTCGGTTTACCACTATTATACCGTCTTAGCTTTCTTTTCGATTAGTTATCTCGAGCGAACATTTGCGGTGAATCACGTCTCATTATTCCGGTTATCTTCGATTGTATTTTATACTTCATTTGGTTGTATTAATAAATCTGTTACATTAATAAATCTGTTACATTAATAAATCTGTTATATTGTCTAGTTAAATTCGCGTAATTTATTTGAATGTTCGTCGTTCGAATGTTCGATAATCGTTTGGCTCGGCAGTTTAAATGCCAAGAATGTAGCGAGTCCTTCGAGAAACAAGTGGGATTATCGATGCATGAACGTCAGATGCATCCAGCGCTTCGAAACAAAAAACGAATGGAGCAAGCAGAAAAGCCAAAGAAAATCCCTGGCAGAAAAGCGAGCGTATGGACGCCAGAGGAAATCGATCTTTTAATTAAGCTTGATGCAAGATTTCGTGATGTCAGATTTCCTAATATTGAAATTCAGAAATTTCTCCCAAGTAAAACGCCGGACCAAATACGCCATAAAAGGAGAGATCTTCCGAGATCTGTAGGGCGGAATGGTACCTCTTCTACTGGTAAAGATGGAATAGTCGTGCCAGAGGAAGTTCTAATAACTGATGACGACGAAGAGATTGTTACAATTAATGAAGATGTCGAAGTAATAACAGTCGATAATAGTGGTGAGGAGCTCTGGCTTGATGATATGAGGAGTGCCATTCAGACGGGGGCACAGGTCTCGGACGATCTTAAGAGCCTTCACAGCCGACTTGTGGCGATATGGTCTAAGACGAAAGATAATTTAGATAAACTGAGTGAATACATAGAGAGTTTTATATCCACTGATCTAACTCCGTTTTTATTAAAGGAAGGAAGAGATAACAATAATAATAAAGATAAAAATAAAAACAAAGGACGGGATCACGTTACAAGAGGGGGAAATAAGAAAAGACGTAATACAATAAGATATAACTACGCGCGAGCACAAGAACTATATACACATTGCCCTAAGAAATTGGCGAGTATGGTTCTCAAGGACGACTTATCCATGCTTAACCCGCCACAGCAGCTCCCCGCTGACCATTGCATTGAGGATCTTTACACTCAATTGTGGGGAACGGCGGTCCCTGAGGGTCAGTGTATGGATGACATCGAGCGAATTGAGGAGCCATTGTCGCTGTCCTTGATACCGCCATTTGAGGCAGTCGAAGTGGAACATAGAATTAAGATAATTAAAGCTAAATCAGCCGCTGGTCCGGACGGCATACGAAAGGCAGATATTAGTAGGCGAGGAATTGCGTTTATTTTAAGTAAGATTTACAATATCTTGCTGTATGCTGGCTACTATCCTAAGTGCTGGAAAATTAATAGAACGACTTTGATTCCAAAAGCGGGCAAAGATTTAAGCGATGTTAAGAATTGGAGGCCAATTACTATTGGTTCCTTAATGAGTCGAGTCTTTTCATCCTTGATCGATCGACGTCTTCGTGCTTTGATTGAGAATCATGTACGTCAAAAAGGGTTTACCTCTGAGAATGGATGCAAGCAAAATGTTATCTTGCTTGCTGAAGCAATACAACGCTCAAAGTCTGATAATGGAGGCGTCCTTTCGATCTTGGATATTAGTAAAGTTTTCGATACTGTCCCGCACTCGGCCATAGGTGCTGCCTTGCGGAGAAAACGAATTTCCTCCCGCATTATTGAATATATAGGTGCTATGTACAGTGATTGTTCAACGGCAATCCGTTCTAGCGGGTCTCAGGCTATTAATGTACAGATACACAGGGGCGTTAAGCAGGGAGACCCGTTATCGCCCTTGTTATTTAATTTATGTATAGATAAGTTAATAAGTGATATCGAAGAATCTACGAGAGGTAATTAGTGCGGACAGATCTATTCCCATATTGGCCTTTGCCGATGATTTGGTACTTCTGAGTAGAGACGAATCGGAGGTACAAAAACAATTACAAATAACGTCAGATTATCTTGATAATTTGGGTATGTCCCTGTCTGTGAGTAAGTGTGGTTCCTTTACAATTAGAACTACAAAGGACTCTTGGTACATTAAAGCTCCTGTAGTAAACATTAAACAAGATAGAATCCCGAGTATTGATCCGGAAGAGATGTTCTCCTATTTGGGAGCCAAATTTGGTCCGTGGAGAGGATTGTGCAAAGGCCTAATTGTACCTGATATTATTGGCACTATCAAGCGAATGCGAACATTAGCCTTGAAGCCATATCAAAAAATGGACCTCTTCCTTATGTATATTCTGCCCCATTTTATATATAGTTTGGTGATAAGTCCTCCGAGCGAGTCCACACTTAAATTACTGGATAGTGAAATTAGGCAGGAAACAAAAGAGATCTTGCATCTGATGCCTTCTACAGCAACAGGCTTCTTTTATACACCCAAAAATAGCGGTGGATTGGGTATCCCAAGATTAGAATACGTCGTTAAATTGGCCACGCTCAAAAATGGCATTAAGATGCTGGATTCCGAGGATCAAGCTATTCGAGAAGTGATGCTGCACGATAATGAGGAGAAAAAATTTAAAGCCATCGCTAACTCCTTAAGAATAAATTGGCCTGCAACTCTAGCTGATATAGAAAACGCAAAGAAAAGACTTAAAGTAAATGAAGCTAAGAGCTGGAATGATCTGAGATCGCAAGGACAGGGGGTGCAGGACTATAACAGTGATAAAATAGATAACTATTGGTTGCATCAGTCTTGAAGGCATCGAGATATATAGATGCGTTGCGTCTTAGAACTAATACTTATGGTACTAGGGTGGTCCTAGCGCGTGCTAACAAACATATAGATGTTAATTGTAGAAGATGTCACGCACAGCCGGAAACGATAGGACATGTGCTGGATTTATGTATACATACTAAACAACTACGGATCAAATGGCACGATGAGGTTAAAAATATTATTGTCTCTAAACAAACACCATCAAAACCAGTTGCGGTCGAGCCAACACTCAGCGTCAATGGTAGACTCTACAAGTCAGATATCATTATTAAAAGTGAGAGTAAGGCTTTCATAGTCGACGTTACAGTCCGCTATGAACACAGAGACTACTTGCATGATGCTAGCCAGGAGAAGAAAGATAAATACTCTCCATGTTTAGAGCTAGTTAAACAGAAGTTCGGTTGTGACGAGAGTGAGGTTCTACCTATAGTAATTGGTAGTAGAGGAGTAATGCCGCGATCTACGGTTGAGAATCTCAAAATCCTAGGACTTAAGAAAAGTGATATCTTAACTATAGCTCTTAACGTCCTAAGATCTTCGATAGAAATAGCAAATATATTTATAGACTATGATACTTAATAAATATTATATGTACATGTTTCGAATAAATGACTGCGTAGCAGTACCATTCGAGATGTGTAGTAGGAATCAATTAATTTTAAACTTAGATTGTTAAATTTTAATTTAGATTAATAATTATACCTACGAGGGGTATAAACCTCGGAAGTTTGTTCTACATCTACTTAGAACATAGAAGCTAGCTAAATCTCGTCATCTAATTAGTGACGCGCATGAATGGATTAACGAGATTCCCACTGTCCCTATCTATCTCTTCTCCGAATGCGTGCCACCTTGACGTGGTGGAGAGGCTTAAGCCGCTCCGGGTCTTTGGGCCCTCCGGACTCCCTCCGGCACTTAGGTGCCGGGGGGATGCCTGGGGGGCCTAAGTGGGATCCGGGGCGACTGACCAAGAGCACGCACTGCACTTCCCTCCCCGGAAGGGGAGGAAGGGGGATTCCGCTCCCTCCGGGCCTAGGGCCTAATGCGGATAGGGGAAGGAAAACCCTGATTCCAAACCCGGCACAATGGGGCTGGTTACGGGTGGGAGAACGCCCATTCTTTCTTCCTACCCATCCTATACTTTCCATCCTTCTTCCTCGACCCATTGTCTCCAGGTCTCCAATTCTTTCTTTCTTCGGGGTGGCGCCCGCTTTAAAATAGCACGGTACCCTGTGGGTACAGATGGAGCCCAGCGACTCCATAGAGACGAGGTCTGCTGCCGCGGGCCAGTCGTTCGCTGGAAGGGATTGGCGGCCCCGACTTCAATCGCCCAGTGGCACGGCACTGCAGGGGGAGCTTAGCTCTCCGCCCGTGACTTGTGCGGGTGCTCCTGCAGGGGATGAGGATGCTGAGCGGTGGGTGCTCCTGCCGTGAAGCGTCCCTCAGTGGGGAAAAGTGGGAGCCGGTCAGGGCCCTCGCCCGAAAGACTGGATGGGTGACTCAGTCACCCGCCGGGCCAGAGGCGGGGATCACTCCGATGTCAGTGACTCCCACGGGTGAATGTGAGTGTGTGTGTGTATGTGTGTGAGTGTGTGTGTGTGTGTGTGTGTGTGTGTGCGTGGGTGTGTTAATAATCTTTTATTTCCAGGTACTTTCGGTTCTCGTCTGTCGCCGTTCGCGATCTTCGTCGATAGGCATCGTTATTGCGTCGTTATTGCGTCGTTATTTCGTCGTTGTCGTCGCGATCGCTTGCGTCGCGGTCGGTCCGCAGAGGTCTGAAGACCAAGGTGTAGGAACCGTGCTTAGGGTCTGCATGGTCGCGTAGACGCAAAATGTCGCGATCGCTAACGGTCCGTCCCGGGATACCTGCCGTCCTCCCGGCGTATTTAGGCTTAACGGCGTAAAAGTGGCTCTACGTCGTTCGACCACCTCTTCCACCATACTCGTGGGACTGATATGGGTGATAAAAATAAAATTTCTGACGTAGTGAAGAGAAGTGCCCGCCTGACCGACCGCTTTCGGTCTGGTGCGGCCGCTATTAGGGAAGAGCGGGGTGTCTCCTTCGTTGGGTCGCGGGTCTGCGCGACCGCGCGCTTGTTGACGACCTCCGACTCCTCGAGAGCGCCTCACGGAGCTGTGCGCGCGCGGACCCAACACCCAGCACGCGGCGGTGCACAGCTCCAGGAACACGGTGTTCCCATCGTTAGAACCGCGTTAGTCCGTCACGAGGTAGCCGCGATTAGAACCGTGTCCGTCGTGTTAGAACGGTGCTCAATTTCCGCGATTAGGTCCGCGTCGTCGCTAGCGATAAGGCGTAAATTAGGAACCGCCGATAGCGACAAAGAGGCAGCGTGCGAATCAGATAGGCCTGTAATTAGCTCCGCGTCTAGTTCTGCGAGTAATACGAAAATGCGAGAGACGGCTAGATTCGCGGACCCCACTCCACCCCACACAGCGAGTGGCCCGTTGCCACAAGAACTAGATAGGATAGGTTCACCGATTAGATTAGGAAATGCGTCCACGGGAGTTAGGATGCTGCAGCCGAACATGCGACGTTCGGCTGTAATAACGGGCGAGGTACGTCAGCTCGTAGCCGAAAAGCGGCTTGATATACTGTTATTGCAGGAACCGTATGTTAGGAAGCAAGGCTCGGGCCATGCTTTTGTAGGACTAGGTATAGGGATGAAGATTGCCGCTGTCCGCTCGCAACGTCCGTGGGCGGCGGTCTGTAATCCAAATTTTCAAATAGTTTTTGTTTCGCAGCTTAGCACCGCGCATTGTGCCTTTGTCGAAGTGCAGGCCCCCAGCTTCTCTTTCTTCGTTGTCTCGTGCTATTTTCAGTACAGCGACGAGATTGAGGAGCACCTCAGGCACCTCGAGATGGTGTTCCGTTCGCTGAGGAGGGAGAGACTCGTCGTAGGCGTAGATGCCAATGCTAGGTCGTCACATTGGGGCCGCCAAGAGACTGACGAAAGAGGTGCCAAATTCGAGGACCTCATTAGGGCATTCGGTTTGTTAGTTATAAATGATGCTGGACAGCCACCCACCTATTGGACGACAAGAGGTTCGTCATTCATTGACGTGACCTTGGTGTCGCGCTCCATGAACAATTTCATCGGTGAATGGAAGGTGAGGTGTGACTGGACTAGCAGCGTGACTGGACCATAGGGCAGTGGACATAAGATTGAGAATGCCCAAAGAGTCAGGTGACGATCGGGGAACTGGGAACACAAGATTCGATACAAATCGGGCCGACTGGGAACGGTTCTCTGGGACCCTGACAGATCTTTCAGGATCGCAACTAGAGGCCATCGATCTGTGTTCCACAGTAGAAGTAGAAAAGATGGCAGATACGCTCACAGTGGTGATCACAGAGGCCTGTGTTGCGTCGATGCCTAGAAAACGTAGGTTTAGAAAGTCCAACCCGTGGTGGACAAACAAACTAACGAAAATAAAGAAAAGCGTGTATAGGAAGCGTAGGGTTCTCCAGAGAAGGCGAGAGGAACCTGCTTGCTTTCGAGTATTGCTGGAGTACCGCTCGATGCAAATGCAATACTGTAGGGAGGTAAAGCGGGCGAGGGTCGCAAGCTGGCGGGAGTTTGTCATATCGTACGGTAACCTAGAGCCTTGGGGCTTCGTTTACAAGCAACAGGCGAGCAAATTCCAGGTTGAGGGGGTGCTGAGCACACTCCGGTGTGGTGAATATTCCACGAAGACATTAGGGGAGACCGCCAGCTACTTTCTGGACGCGCATATTCCCGATGACCGGGAAATAGAGGACACGTGACCTGAGCAGCGTGAAATTAGAGTCATATGTAGGAATGCTCCGAATGCAGCCGACGCTCCTCCTGTCACGGTAGAGGAAGTGGCTAACGTGGTTAGGTCGTTCAAAAATAAGAAAGATCCGGGTCCGGATCTAAAAGAGGTTGCCGTTCTCAAGGCATCCTGTAGTTTAATCCCCGATCAAATAGCTAGGCTTTTCAATGGGTGTCTCCAGTGGGGCGTCTTTCCTTCTGTCTGGAAGGAGGGCTCGCTCAGAGTCTTTCTGAAGAGCGAAGACAAAGATAAGAGGGACCAAAAATCCTACAGACCCTTTGTCTCCTCTCCATGGTAGGGAAACTTTTCGAGAAAATTCTCAAATCTCGGCTAATGGACACGTCACTGGCGCCGGATAAGGTCTCCCGCCGGCAGTTCGTGTTCATGCCGGAACGGTCGACGGAGGATGCTGTTGTTGAGTTGCGGCGAATGGTCTCCGTCTCTGAAAAGAGATACGCTGTTGCACTTCTCTTCGACATTTCCGGAGCTTTTGATAATGTCTGGTGGCCACTCGTTTTAAATAGCTTGAAGAAACGCGACTGTCCGCCAAATGTATTCGAGGTGCTCCGGAGCTATTTCGACGACCGTAAAGTAAAAATCGCGCTTAGTTCCGCGGAGGTATCCAAATGAGCAGCGAGGGGGTGCCCGCAGGGTTCCGTTCTCGGTCCGGCTTGCTGGAACCTCATGTTTGATGGCCTACTAAAGATACTCGAACAAACGATCCCGGATAGATTTGCCGCGTACGCGGACGACCTCGTGGTCGTCATAAGTTGAAACTCGCGTAGGGAACTTGAGGCGGAAGGCCAGCGTGTAGTTAACGAAATAACAGAATGGTGTAGGTTCGCGAAGCTTCAGATTTCCGAACGTAAAACTGAAGCCATCATTCTGAAGTCTGACGCGATCGCGCGAAATCCAATAGGCAGACGGGGAGGAGCGCGACCGGATAGGAAGCGTAAGACAACAAAGAGAACCGTCGACTTCGGAGATAGGCCGCCAATTATTAAAATCGGTAGCGCGAGAATACAATATAAGGAAACCGTTAGATATCTTGGCGTCCACATAGACAGGAATTTGAAAGTTAGATCTCACTGCGCGTATCTTAACAGCAAAGTCGGGTTGCTGTTCGCTAAATTGGGTAGGTTAGCCCGTGTTCAAAGGGGCCTCCGGTTTAGAGCACTCTCCGCGATATATCGGGGTGTGTTCGCGCCGACAGTAGCTTATGCCGCCGCGGGGTGGGCCGACTTATGTACGGCGAGTGATATTAAGACTTTAAAATCGTTACAGCGTCGTGTGCTCATTTCGCTGACCGGCGCATATCGCACAGCTTCGTGGGAATCGCTCTGCGTCGTCGGGGGAGTAATTCCGTTCGATATAATTCTTCGCGAAAGCGTCGCGCGGTATCAAGTCAGGTCGGAAAAGGACGCCAAGATCGGTAACATAGAGATACCCGCCGGAACAGATAGAGAGACCGCGATAGATAGGATTAGAGACGAGGCGATTAACATGTAGCAGACCAAATGGACATCTTCGAATAAAGGTCGTACCACATTCGCCTATTTTAGCAGCGTGCGAGATAGGCTCAACGCGCGTTCTCTGGAGCCAAATTATTGGAGCACGCAAGCTCTTACCGGGCACGGCGATTTTAGGTCGCGTTTAGCCGCGTTAAACCTCGTAGACAGCGAAACGTGTATCTGCGGAAGTAGGACAGATTCAGTCCAGCATTTCCTGCTGGAATACTCTGTGTTCGATGCGCAGAGAGAGGTCCTGCTCAGCGCAATTCCGGAGGATAAACGGCAATGGCCGGATGTGGCACGTTTCTTCGTGTCTAGTCAAGAAGCCTTTGCACTGTTTACCGATTTTTGTAGAGAAACTCTTTGGCTAAAGGGATACGAAGCGTAGAACTAACATATTAGGTGGGGTCCGTCGTTCAACCGGAGAGGTCGGAGCCTTCGGCTATGGAAGCGCGGCCCCGTAATCTTCTCGGGATCACTGCGCTTTCGAACGGCGGTCGCATCGCGTAGGTTTAGTTAGCTTTTGGACAGGTAGGACTGCTCCAAACCCTATATTCCTCTTTATCCACAGCCGGTACCTGGGTGTGCCAATGGCTCCTACCCACCCGTCCCTACCACATCCTACTCCGTCCAATTTTCCGCCCGACAGGGTCAGAAGCGTGTATCCAGGCAGGATGCAAATGGACAGGCCTACCCGTGGTTCCCCGTGTACACTGCCAGTGGGGGATGGTGCACTGAGTCGGACGCAAAGGCGCGGATCGGCGTCTATAGGTGCACCTGGGTGGTAGGAGATTAGAGGAGCCTCACTGGTTGGTGACCGAACTGTCTATTCCCGCGATAAGGATCCCTTAAACTGGCAGTAATTTCGGAACACGGCCATACTTGACTCTGATTGGTCAATTTTTTGAGTCTTACGCCTTACAACCTTATGCTACGGTCATTGTAGACGACTCTTGAAGCGTCGTCTACATTGAGATTTTAAGGATACTTAAGGCGTAAGACTTAAGAAGTTGACCAATCACAATCGAATATTTTCTTAATACTTGACTGTAATTGGTCAATTTCTTAAATCTTACGACTTAAATCTCCTTAAAATTTCATTGTAGACGCTTAATGTAGCGTCTATAATAAGATTTTAAGGCGTAAGTCTTAAGAAATTGACCAATCACGGTCTATTATTAAAAGAATATTCGATTGTGATTGGTCAATTTCTTAAGTCTTACGCCTTAAATCTCATTGTAGAAGACGCTTAACACGTCGTCTACAATAGCAGTAGGATTAACGGATTAAAGCAGTACCTTAAGGAATTGACCAATCACATTCAAGCATTAAAAGAATACTCGACTGTGATTGGTCAATTTATTGAGTTACAACCAGTGAACTTTATACTATAACTGGAATGTGCACTGCCGTTGTTAGCGCCCGGGACAAAAGAAAAGGACAGGTTGCTTTGGAACGATTCCTGTCTTCGTCTAGTAAATTTTGATTGGTCGATAATTTTATATGATCTTTGTTACAAACATCAGTCTTACTAACCTTAACTCGATTGACTAACTGACCTAACCTGCCTGCTCACAGCTGCTTTTCACCTTTATTATTGAAAATATTAATGTTTCGTTCTTTTATTTATATATTTTTATTTTTTATATGTATAAAAAGGAATTTATAATAAAAGACATTTCGTAAAGTATTCGTATGGACAGATAATAGTCAACAAAAAATATATGTATGTAAATATATGTTATTTTGTTCGCGAATGAGCACGGATCGCTGCGACAGCGCAAAGTTTACAGAATGCGGCAAATGGACGACCACGAACAGAATATTAAACGCTAAATTAACTGAACACGACACGTAATTTTTTTGGTATTTTTAGATTTTTATTTGACACCACACAGTAAATTAAAGTTTTACACAAATAAAATGAGTACAATTATTTCAGATAACGAAATAATTCCGAAGCCGAGAGTGCGAAAGTCCGAGTGAGAAAGCGGTCGTTTTAAAAGCAGTTAGACAAAGCGGTTTTGACAAAGTGGTTCTACGAAAATACTGCGGGCAGCGAAAAAGTGCGAGAATTTTTTGGTCCACGCCCGGTGCCCATTATATAGCGAGCGGATTTTTGGGCCCGCTGCGACGTGGACCAATTAATTTAATCTTTTAGCGGTGACCTCATTGCGGCGCGTGTAGTTGGTTGTTGATGAGATATGACGTCGGATATTATTTACTTGTCATGCGCGCAATCTTTTTAGATCAGCTGATTGGCGATCAGCTGATCGTGACGCATGGGCGCGCATGCCCATAAGCTGCGTAAATTTCAACGACGGTTGACAATAATATTGTTAGCGGCGATGATGAGCGTTTCTTCCGGTGGCAAAAAAAGAGAGATAACTCGAACGTTCGAGTTTTTCTAATAAATATTTCGAGAAGATTCTCGACGCCCGTTAATTTTAAATTTTCGAACGTTTAATAGCGAAAATATGCGAATTTCGCTACGCAAATTTTACTCTGGAATGATTATTTTAAATTTTGAACATATTTATATAGTTAAAATTTTTTACTTGTAAAATGTAGCAGGTAAACAGTAAAAAAAATTAAAAAATATATTTATTTTTTGTTTATACAGGGTTGGGCAGAAAAACCTGACACATTTTAATAACCACTTGCGCGGCCGCTATTAATCGGAAGAGGTTGAAACTCCGGGAGAATAAACTGGACACTTGAAGGTTTTTTTGTTTATTTACCAAAAATTATATCGGCTAAATGATGGCCGTTACAAGCAATACAATTTTCGAGGCGTTTTTCGAAATTATCATACACTTTTTTCAACATCGCTGGCTTTATTTCTGCAATTTCTCTCCGAATATTGGCTCTCAGCTGGTCCAAGGTTCGAGGTTTGTTAGCGTAGACACGTTGCTTCAAATAGCCCCACAAAAAGAAGTCGCACACTGAGAGATCGGGCGAACGTGGTGGCCATGGAAACTCAGTGTTGCGAGACAGCAGACGGGTGCCGAATTCTATTGCTTGAACGTAGGACTGAGTTATGAAAAAACGCTCGCAAACGAACGCGCGTTGTTGCGGCGGCCACTTCTCCATATTGGAACTGTACTGATATGTAAACATAAACCTTCAACCATCTATTTTTCGCTCCCGGAGTTACAGCGCCCTCTTTTCACTTGGAGGGGAATTACGATTTTTTAAAATGTGTCAGGTTTTTCTGCCCAACCCTGTACAATTCATTATCTTTTCATTATTTTTATTTACATAATTATAAAAAATGTTCCAATATTGGATGAATAGAAATACAGTAATGCATTTCTTCCTTATGTAGATTATTTTATGTAGATTACCGTATGGAACGTACATAAACATATGTAAAATGTTGGATGTACTTCAATCAACTGAAATAAATGTTTGAATATTAAAATAAGAATTTTAACACATATTGGAGATATACAACTATATATTCCGTATTATACACAAAAAATATCTTTTGTTACAAAATATTAAATTTTTTTCAAAAATTAATAACGATGTACATATATTATTAATAACGATATACATATATACATCATAAAACACAACATAAATAAAATACTGAGCAGAACAATCTTAAAAATAATATCATATCTGCAGCTTAAATGAAAAATAAATATCTTATAAATATAAAATAAAATTATCTTTAAGTTCATTCTTTGGTTTAAGAGATTGCACGTAAAGTAACAAATATCACTATATAAGGATTATTAAGCCAGTCTAAAAAAAATACATTACAAAATAATCCAATTGCTTAGAAATATAAAATATTTAACATGCTGTAACATTATGTATGTCTCAAAAGCTTTTGACTGTAATAAAACTATAATAAAATAATCAAATGTTATAAAATAAAATGGTTTTATGAAGTTTACTACGTTTATTAACAAGTTTATCCAAAATTCGTTCCGTCATATTTTCATTATATTTAGAAATACGAATAAAAATATATGATGATGTTATAGCTCTTATTAATTGTATTTCATGTAGTTCCTCCATTCCTGCAGTATCTGTTACAGGATGTTGTGGTTTGAATAAAGACATAGCTATTGGAATATAATGTTGTATAGTAGTTCGAATAATATTAGCTTCAAAATGGTTTGCGTTCATAGATAGCACATTTAATTCAGCTTTTTCAACAAATAGTATTATATTATAAACTACTGCAGATGGTAAATATAATTTATCACGATTAATGAATTTCATAAAAGAAGATTCTGAATATATTTCTTAACAATAATTATGTTCATATGTCTTATTATTTGTATTAGTTAAAATTGCAATACAATCATCACATTTTATTTTTTTTATTAAACCCCGAACAATATAACCAGATGTAACGGTGCACTCCGATACACCGTTCCGAATTCCCGGCAACAACATCGCCGGAAGCTGCCGCCCGGTAGAACACCCGCCGGGCAGAGGCAGGGGCGCGGTGCGTCCACATTTTTAATACTCTTCAAAAACCGGGGCCGTTGTAAATCCAAAACGGCCGAGAATTGCCGAGCGAAGCCGACGCGGCCCGACCGACCGACCGGCGAAAACCCGCGCTCGGCGCAAACCCGAATCCCTCCGAACGGGCCCGACCGTACCGTACCGCAATTAACCCGTTCGGAAGGGGTAACATCGCCGCGCGCCGACGCGGGTAATTAGCCGGTATAAAAAGGCCGTATTTCGGCTAAAAGAGACATTCTCCTGTTCCGCTCTTAAGCTGTATGCTCGAGAGAAATTACCAAGCACCTAAAATCGGCACTACCGCCCCGATCGAACCGGTTGAGAGTACTCAGCCTAAGCCGAGAGTTCTCGCTATCGCGTGGGGTACTGCCTCCATCCGCTCCTCCACATCCCGGCTGGCAAAACCCACGGAAGGTGGAGTTCAGAGCCGCCCCGATCGAGAGTTCTCGAGGCCAGCTGTTCTGAAAGCGCGATCCCGATTTATTAGCGCGATATTTCCGTTCGCGGAGATCGCATATTGTTTCGCGGAAATAGCGTATTATTTCCCGGAATCCACCGGCTTTTTCTTCGTACACGGGATTCCCGGAACGACGGGATTCCCCGTGTAAGAAACGCGGCAAAAACACCGGCACAACAACGCGAGGTCTTCGACCGATTCTGAGCGCATATCCGCACGCGTCAAAACAACGTTTTTATACACGCGTATTATACCAGCGAATTTATCGGATTTACGAATCACAGTTATACTAGCGCATTGAACCACCTGCATTTTGCACGCGCATTCAGACGTTTATACACGCGAACACGCTCACACATCGAACATTTATAACTCGCGACGCAGACATTTATACACTCGAACACGCTCACATTTATAATCGCAAAGATACACACTACTTGTACACACGCATTCGATTTGAATAAATGTGCCCATAATTGAAAGTGGTCTAAGTCATATATTTCTTGTGTCGAGATATTTAATGAATTGCATTTGAACGAATTAAAAAATATTTTTACATTATACGACATTTTAATTTATAATTTTTTTAGTCTTGATTAATGGAAATTTATTATGAATATGGAATTTTGTCTGAATTTCATACGAAAATGTTGTTTTTAAAGCTTGAATTGACTTAGACCATTTTCAAAATTAACTGAATGTCCTATAAATGACTTAAAACAATAAAGAACTATGAGTTTTATTTGAAACAATAACTTTAATGGAATAATTCATGAACATTTATTAATTATTTTTAAAAAGTAATCCATTTTTATCATTTCGAGGTTTTAAGATTTTTAAAATGTTCCTGAAAAACTAGAGGGATGTATGGTAGTAAACACATAATATCTTTATGTTTTTCTTCCGTTACTGGTCTAATGGTGGTGTATAATGGAAGTAATGTAATATTTCCGTATATTTTTGGTCTTCCTCTTTTAGGTGAAAGATCCAAAACGTGGAATTTAGAATCATCTAAAGAAGTTTTATAGAACATTTTATAAGGTTCATTTTTCAAGAATCTCATCCATTGAATTTGCAGCCAAGAGACAGATTCGCCCGCGGTATTTTTTACTCTTCTTGTTATTGATTCTTCTAGTGATTTCGTTGAAATAAAATCTGGCTGCGACATTCGTTTTATCGAAAATGTATTTCTTCTTCTACACTTTTCTATCAATTCATAATAATGTTCAGGGTTGTATAAGTAATTTGCTTTTTTTATTTTCATTTCTATCAAACCAAAATCACGGTCATTCGGTAGAAAGGAATGACCCGATACCAAAAATTTGTGATCTACCGTTTCAATATTATTATTTGATGACTGAGCAATTTTCATCCATGTCAATGCTACTTTAATGTTACGATTTTGGCCTGAACAAGCATAACTGTAAGCTATTACGTGTTTTTGAGTAGTTGTAATATTCTCCATATGCGCTAAAATGCATGATGCTACTTCCTGTGCACCTCTTGAAGCTGTAGTTTCATTCCATACATACATCTTGACATTGTCATCATGGAAATTATGGAAACCCAAGTTGTATAGGTACATATTTTGCTTATAATAGGCTAACGAAACAGACAGTTTAGGATACGAAAGTGCTTTTTGCAAATCAAATGAGAATCCATAATATTCCCTGGAATTTTCTTTTGCTTTTCTCTGGTCCTCTGCAAGACAGTTCCTAGCTCGTTCGGCATTTTGTAAATGTACATCATGACTTTCTCTAAGATGTAATTTCTCTTCCTCATTATTACATGCTTCGATTTTTCCCTTCAGTAAATCGCATTTTTGGCATATGTCTTTTCGAGGAGCATGGAAATTTAAGTTAAATTCAGTATTAAATATTTTCCTGTAGATCCATTCCTTAACAAAGGATTGGTTATTTTCCTCACATTTCTCTACATACAGGCTATACATTTTACGAATATCTAAATCAGGACTCAAATATTTTCGATCAGGAGTGTGACGAGCTCTGGTGTAGTGGCTCTCGTATGCTGGGAAACTTAAAATATGTTCTCGTACAGCTTTTATCTTAACTTCCTCTGTTTTTCGCGAAGATCCAGGCATCTTCCCACGACGATCAGTTCCAGGTGTTTCAGCATTCAGAGCACGAGTTAACCGCCCTACAGAAATTTTATAGGTGTCTAAAAAAAAGTTCCTGCAAACCGACACTACTTCTGACTTATTATTTTTAGACAGAAAATACTTGTAGCTGCATTTTCTCATAGGTCTTTCAAAAGTTCTGGGCCGCCTTTGTTTTATTAATCGTTGATGAACTGTAGTACACAGATATAGATTCTGGGTTTCAAAATCTTTTAGTTTCCAGAATTGATCAAAATTAGATTTTCTTTCATTATATTCTACGCGATCTAAACATTTTTTTGAGCAAAAGCAATCCTTATTTTCAAAAATTTTGGCACTCACAAGTTTTGATTTTTTTGTCGTGTATTCTTCGCCATTATTTCTCTTAATTTTTCTGATATTTTGTGCGTAACTATCTTCATTTCTTGCTCGTTTTCTTTTCTTATCTTTTTCTATCTGCACCATTTCTGGGGTTTCTAAATTTACAGTAAAGTCTTGGTACGATTCATCTGAAGATGATAATTTTCTTATTCTTTTCCATTTCTTGGAAGTATTACGTGGTCGTATAATATCTGCAGATCACATCATATTATCCGAATAATAATTAATATATTAATATTCACATAATAAGTACGTTGTCATTAACTTACCTGAACCGCTATCTGTTGACATAGTGGTAAAATATAATATATAAATTATTTGCCGCCAATAATTAGTTCCGAAGAGCCCAACTGAATTATATTGTTAGATAAACCGGAATGAATTGGCGTTTTTGTCATTATTTGATTGTCATTTATTTTACCGGCTTATTATGTAGTTCAGAAACGCGTCAAAGAGGGCCACGCGCCATTTTCAAGTTATGTTTATATAATTTCTTTAAATTTTTGACTTGGACCACTTTCATAATTAACACTAAATGAATTCCGTATAACGTTGAAATTACAATCACTATCTAAAGGTTCATTTTTGACGATATCGTAAAAATTACATTGAATAAATTTAAAGTTTAAAATAATGTGGTGTGAAATAAGTGATAAACTCATTTTTTTTTAATTTTGACTTAGACCACTTTCATAATTATGGGCACAAATACATTCTTTCTTTTTACACAATTCGCTCACCATTCATTACCCCGAATCCGACGAGTTTATCCGCAATCTAATCCCCGGGGAAAAAACGGAACGTTACACAGATATATAATATAAAATATTTTGCTGAATAAATGATATATTAATATTCTCCATAGCTTGAATTATATTTGTTATACGTTTAAAATTATTACAATCAAAAGCTTCAGAGTTCTCTTTGGTTTTAGTTTTGCACTTAAAAATTGCAGGCATTGCAGTGTTATCATCAATGCAATTTGCACTAATACTACTTTTAACATTATTTAAAAACAAAAGTTTTCGTATAATCCATATGAATTGTAAGCAGTCAGGATTATTATTCCAACCCCCTCTAGCTCTTACGCAAGAAAAGAAAAGTTCTAAATGGTCTTGCGAGCATTTATACGGCAAAAATAAACGTAATGGATTAACTTTAGAAAATAAATCCTTTGCTAAATTGATCATACTATACATATTTATTATAAAACCTACTGCAAATGTTGATCTTCGATGATGAAAAATAGGAACTCCGTCAAATTTTAATTTGGAAATGTAAAGAATATTATTGTTAAAAGTATTTATAAAATAATCTAAATTTTTAGGAGTGTTGTGCCCGGCGCGGCACGGGGTGTGGGGTAGCCGGGAGAATCGAATCGAACCCTTGGATTAGTTAACGACGGTTTTTTATTATAAAATTTTTCTTATACAAATAGATTCTCGTATCTTATTTTTAGTTGGTTTCTTTACAAGCCTTCTTTCCTTATTGTCGTCCTTTCCTGTGTCGCTTCGTTTTAGATTTAGAACGTTTAACAATTTTTTGAGTGAATCGTTGCACAGTATAACAGTTTGCTCTCGGTTTCGCACTATTTAATGATTGGTTTATTATTAACGACTGTCCGCCGCGGATTCGCGGTGGACGGCTTTTATTTCCTCGGTTTCGGGGGTGTTTTGGAGGGGATCGCCAGCGACATGACCATGTATGGTCATGGGGGTTCTTCGTGGCGTCCAAAGTCCAAATGCAAGCGAAGGAGGTTCAAAGTCGAATCCCTTCGTTAGCGTCTTTCGCGTTTCCGGCGAGCGTTCTCGCGCGTGGTTTGCTGAGATGGCGGTTTTGCGCGGTTCGTGAATGTTCTATTATATATTCTGTTATAATGAAATAATAAGTTATAGTCTTTCGGACTATAACAGGAGTCATAAGCGACTTGAAATTCGTTCCAAAACAACTTCTAGCATTTAACATGTCAAACAGTTTATCAAATATTCTTATGAATTCTGTTGTGGCATCACTGTCCTCAAATCCTAAAGTTTTTATTTTCCTTAAATAATCGATGGCATCAGCAACACTACTGCTTATTGTTTGAAATGCAAGTGAAACGTTCATTTTTTTATTAAAATAATGTATATGTGCATTACCTAATTTATTTGCTAATTTCAGACCTTTTTTTCTTGAATGTCATGTAATTTCCTAACATATGCAAAAGATATTTCCCGATTTTTATATGTAATTTTACATTCTGCGAAAGTATTACGACATAATTTAATCATATGTGAAGGGTCTAATATACTGTAAATATATGAATCAGATAAAGAATGTTGAAATGCTGTTTGCAAATAAGAATATTGTTTTTCATTCTTCGGACAAAGCGCATTTTGTACATTTAAATCTATATTTTCTGTTGATGCTTCTTAATGAAAATGTTGTTTCATATTCGATTTATATTCTTTGGGATGTATAATGCATGGAATGTTCATAGAATCCATATTTACGAAATTATTAAAATTAAAATTACATCCTAGCAATTGTAACGTTTTTAAATTGCTTTTTGCACCATCGCATGTAATTGAACAGACAGTGATGCCTTTTTCTACTAATTTGATTATTGCTTGCTGTATAATTTCGCTCTGTACAACTGATGGCATTTTATTTGTAAAAAAAAGCAATTGAACATTTAAATTTTACCGTATAAGAAACAATTAATAGCACCAATACTTCAGTAGCCAATTCTTTTGAATCTTCTGTAGGAATACCCCCATAATCCACGTATCCACGTATTTTATCTGATAATTTATCATACACTAATTTTTTTCTTATGCTCATCGAATCAAATACTAATGAAACATTTTTTAAATACTCTTTTGTATGTGCTTCATTTTCCAAATATGCAAATATTTCAGTAAGAAAACCAGGTTGGAGATTTTTATGACTTAGCCATTTACGGAACATACTATTATGCGGTAAATATAGTTGACTGCGTACAAATTCATATGCACGTGAAGAATAAAAAAATAATGTAAAAGCAAATTGTTTAATTGAGGTAGAATATCTTCTACGACATGCTGAAACTCTGTTATTTTTCAATTCATTTTTCAAAACTTCTAATGAAAACCCAATTAAAATTAGTCTTTAAAACTTTTGTCACACCTTCAGTATCATGTTTATTATTTGCCAGATATTTTATGAGGCTTTTCATTGAGGCATTTCGTTATGTGTTCTATTATTATGTCTTCGACGAAACAAACGCTTTTTCAGAATTAAATTTTCTTTTCTTAATTGTAGTTCACTTTCAGATTGTCTTAAACGCTTTGGAGAAACTTGAACTGCAACACTTATACTATTCGTTAATTGTGCTTGTACTCCAATGTCAATCATTTTCTAATAAATTGTAATCATAACACTTTAAAGTACAATATTTGCAATAACAAATAAACAAGTTAAACATATATAACAATTAAATAAAAAATATGAATATTTCATAAAATGGAACAATATTAAATACAACCATACATCTATTATACATTTCATGTGTTAGAAAATAATATAAATTGAAAGAATTAAATATTTTTATATAACCAATTAAAATACAATATATTACGAAAAAACTTAAATAAATCATTATATTTTACAATATTTGTATATTGCTACTTACAATTTCCTGTGTAGGACGTATATTAAATGGAGATATATTAGGGGCAATATTAGATGTGGAAATTTTCTCAGCAAAGCAATCTTCTAGCTTATTAGAATTAGATGTAAAATCCGTATCTCTCAATACATCTTCATGTTTTTTATTATCCTATATTAATTGTAATTAAATAATTACATTATTACATATAATAATAATTACATTAATTTATAATTATAAAAAATAATATCATATTTTTTAATTAGTATTTAATTTATTAAAATGTTTATATATGCATTTACTTCTTTGTTTTTTGAAATGTTAGAATTATTAAAAATAGTAGGAATCGCAGATTTTTTTAACATCCTTTTTGATAATTTCATTGATTCTGATTGATAATTATTTTCAGTAAAATGTTCACCACAAATATATATTTCTTTTGGAGTTTTCTTAATATAAGGAGAAATTTTAGCGATCCATTTTATACGTACTTCTTTGTTGCTTGGCAATCTATATTATAAACATATTATAAAATTATTACATATATTATTTATATTATAAAATATATTATTTTAAATACGAGAGTGTAAATACAAGAAAAAATACTTTTATATATTTTCTACAATATATATTACTACATAATAAAAGATACTCTTTGTAGATTTACTTGTGAAAACTAATATTTATAGAATTTTCTTGATATTTTCCACAATTTTGAATGGAACATTTTTTACCCATTTTGATGACATTTCTGAAATAAATAGGTTATAATTATTCTATAACTGTTCTGTCAAGTTAAGTAAAACTTATGATTAATGTATTTTTGTGTTAAATTATTGTAAGTAAAAATTATTTGTATATTTTTATAATTTTATAATTTGTATATCATTATATAACATATATATTATTATTAAAAAATGTATACCTCTTTCACACTGATCATTACTCAATTCAACACATGCACTGAACGTAGACAATGTTTTCAGCTCGAAGAGTACGACGATAGGAAAGGACAAGTATCGTTCCACTTTTCCTTCTCGCTCGTCCCGTTTTCTCCTACGGCAGTTCACATTTCAGTATAGTAGTATAGAGTTCACTGGTTACAACTTTAATTCATTAATTCTACTGCCATTGTAGACGATGCTTTAGGGGCGTCCACAGTGGCCGTAGAATAAGGTTGTAAGGCGTAAGATTCAAGAAATTGACCAATCACAGACAAATATTAAGAGAATACTCGACTGTGATTGGTCAATTTCCTGAGTTTTACGCCTTACAACCTTATGCTACGGCCATGCAGATGAACCTTTAATACCGATTTACAACAGATAACACCGGCACACGAAAAAACAAAAGTGGTCTGATCTCGAGATCCCACCAGTATATCTTTATGTTTTTTGGGTCTCTGAATCCGAATCCGGGATCCGTTTGATCCCATCATCCTAGGCTCAATGTCATTTCAAGGTCAAATTTTGAAAATACCGTTTCAGCTTAGAAAATTACCATACCTATATGTTTTTCGAGTCGCTGAATACGAATCCGGGGTCCGTTTGATCCCATTACTTCAGGATAAATGTTGTATGTATACTATTGTCAAGAATTGATGACATTTATTCCTTTTTCCGTCTGTTCTCTTTTATTTTCAAAGGATCTGTGTAGTGGATTTCTTACCCTTTTCAAACTGTCTTTACTTTCAATATCTCTTTTCAGTAGCCAACAGTAATCTGCCATCATATTTATGCCCCATTTCCCTTGCCACCTCCGTTCAACTTCCTTTAGATCCTGATGGAAACGCTCACCTTGTTCCTCGCTGTAATCGCCTAAATTCTCTGGAAAGTAACTAAGATGAGAATCTAAGAAATGGAGTTTAAGATTCATTAAACATCCTAAACGCCGAAAGCTTCTTACCATATTTGCTACGATGGTTTCATAGTCACGACTTTTCTCATTTCCCAAAAATTTTTGAGCAACATCCCGAAAATTAAGCCATGCAGCCTTTTCCAAATTGTTCATTGTTTTTATAAAATGATCATCGTAAAACATCTTACGGATCTGAGGTCCATCGAATATCCCTTCTTTCAATTTGGCTTTAGTCAATTGAGGGAATTGCTTTGTCAAGTATTGATAACATGGTCTTTGCTTATCTAAAGTCTTGACGAATTGTTTCATCAATCCAAGTTTTATGTGAAGAGGCGTAAGCCATACTTTTGATGGATCAATTAAAGGCTGTCTTAGTACATTTTGATTCCCTGGTTCAAGTCCTTCTCTTGCTTGCCAAACCTTTTTCTCATAATGATTTACGTGATCTCTACTATCCCATAAGCACAAAAAACAAGGATACTTTGTATATCCGGACTGTAGACCTAGTATGATCGTTATAATTTTCAAATCACCGCAAACTTGCCACCTATGCTCATCATAACAAATTTTCTCCAATACATTTTTGACATTTTCATAACTTTCTTTTAATCGTGTCGAGTGTGCTATTGGTAAACTTGCGTAATCATTCCCATTGTGCAGCAATACTGCCTTGAGACTCCGTTTTGATGAATCTATAAACAATCTCCATTCGTCAGGAACGTAACAGTCTTGTTTTATTTCATTCATTAAACCGAAAATATCGTGGCAGTATACCAAACTGCCCTCTTCATCCTGACTGAAGTATTTACGGAATGTCTTCTCTCGATTTCTGTAAAAAGTCGATGTCGTCCCCTGTTCTACCATTCCACGGCTTTTCAAATCTGTAGCAATGTATTCAGAAACATCTTTGGGCAGACCCATGTTCCTGATGAAATCGCTCAAACTTTCTTGATTGAATAATACAGGAAGTTTATTACTTCTGTCTCTTGGCTTATATTTCTCGTCTTCATCTCCTTATTCCCAGCTGTCTATAGGCTCTTCTTCGCTGTCTACCATCTGTTCTATATCTGTTGCTTCAACACTCATTGAAGTTTCATTTGTTGAAGTGCTGATATCGATATTTTCAATATTGCATTGTACATGAGTTTTTGCTGGTACAACAGAAGAATTTATCGAATAAGATATCCTTGATTTTGTTTTCGCATTAAATCCCTCTACTACTGTATTGCAAAAGTAACAGTCTTCTTGTGATTGAGGTATTGACCATATTGTTGGTGACCTATATTTTAAAAGTTTGTTGTTTTTTGTTTCACTCCATCGTCTCAGCATGTTGTAATAAGAGCAGCAGATGCTATCTGAAGCAAACGTATCATCTTGACTGGAAAGTACCCCCTCATAACATTCACGATATATATTTATACATGTATCACTCATTTTTCTGCGCAATTTGCTTATTTCAAATTTTCCGCAAACAAAGCAGAACGTGTTTCTGTCACGTATACAGTTATGGCTGACAGAATCATGAATACTTCTTATAGTTTCATACTCCTTATCAGCCAAGTCGCCAACCAAGAAGGAGCTGCGGTTGCCTGCTGACGACGCCTGGGAGCCCGCTTTCGCACTCTGACCAGTCGCCGATACTAGGGTTCCGATCCCTTGCATCGTAAAAGGTAATCTACCTGTGTCTGCCATGACGGCATGAAAGCCGTGATCCAGGGACTTAGCCGGATAGCGGTGCAACTCCGTTGCCCACCGTCACCACGTAGAGGTGCCCTGGATGCAGACACAGGTGGACAATAAAGTAACGATACGCTACCTACACTTTTTAACCAATTCTTTGACAACGGTTTTTATTCCTGATTTGACCTTAAAATGATATTGATCCTGACGTGATGAGATCAAACGGACCCCGGATTCGGATTCAGCGACCCAAAAAACATATAGGTATGGTAATTTTCTAAGCTCAAGCGGTATTTTCAAAATTTGACCTTGAAATGACATTTATCCTGAAGTGATGGGATCAAACGGACCCCGGATTCATATTCAGCGACCCGAAAAACATATAGGTATGGTAATTTTCTAAGCTGAAACGGTATTTTCAAAATTTGACCTTGAAATGACATTGATCCTAAGGTGATGGGATCAAACGGACTCCGGATTCGCATTCAGAGACCCAAAAAACATAAAGATGTACTGGTGGGATCTCGAGATCAGATCACTTTTGTTTTTTTGCGTGCCGGTGAATTTAAGCCTAAACCTTAAGAAATTGTCCAATCACAGCCGAGCATTGTCTTCATAAGCCGCGTTACGAAATTATTATCAGTATACTGCAAATTCTATAGTGCACGTTACGTATATTATATATTTTAAGTGTTGACAGTAAACTGGCAGCAATTTCGGAACAGGGCCATACTTGACTGTGACTGGTCAATTTTCTGAAGTTTACGCCTTACAACCTTATGCGACGGCCGTTGTAGACGACTCTTGAAGTGTCGTCTACACTGAGATTTTAAGGAGACTTAAGGTGTAAGATTTAAGAAATTGACTAATCACAATTGAATATTCTCTTAATATTTGACTGTAAATAGTCAATTTCTTAGAGCTTATGCCTTAAGTCTCCTTAAAATTTCATTGTACACGACGCTTAATGTAGTGTCTATAATAAGATTTTAAGGCGTAAGTTTTAAGATATTTACCAATCATGGTCTGGTATTAGGAGAATATTCGATTGTGAATGGTCAATTTCTTAAGTCTTACGCCTTAAAATTTCATTGTAGAAGACGCTTAACACGTCATCTACAATGGCAGTAGGATTAACGGATTAAAGCAGTACCTTAAGGAATTGACCAATCACATTCAAGCATTAAAAGAATACTCGACTGTGATTGGTCAATTTATTGAGTTACAACTTTAATTCATTAATTCTACTGCCATTGTAGACGATGATTTAGAGTCGTCCACAGTGGCTGTAGATTAAGGTTGTAAGGCGTAAGATTCAAGAAATTGACCAATCACAGTCAAATATTAAGAAAATACTCGACTGTGATTGGTCAATTTCTTAAGTCTTACGCCTTAAATCTCATTGTAGAAGACTCTTAACACGTCGTCTACGATGGCAGTAGGATTAACGGATTAAAGCAGTAACTTAAGGAATTGACCAATCTCATTCAAGCATTAAAAGAATACTCGACTGTGATTGGTCAATTTATTATCTACGACGCGTGGCCGAGCGGTACCTACGCTAGAGCGGTCGGGCGGCACCTACAGCTTCCGAGCGGTTCACGACTCTCGAAGTCCGTTCTCGGCGGTACCTACGATGCGTAGCCGGGTGGTGCCTACGAGAGAGCGATCGGGCGGCACTTACGTCCTCTGTGTGACTCACGATGCATCAAGTCCGTTTTCGGCGGTACCTATGACGCGTAGCCGGGCGATACCTACAAGACAGCGGTCGGGCGGCACCTACGGCCTCCGCGCTGCTCGCGGTGCACCAAGTCAGTTCTCGGCGGTACCTACAACGCGTAGCCGGGCGATACCTACGATGCGTAGCCGGGTGGTACATACGAGAAAGCGGTCGGGCGGCACCTACGTCTTCCGCGCTGCATGCGACGCACCAAGTACGTTCTCGACGGTACCTACGGCGCGTAGTCGGGCGGTATCTACGACGCGTGGACGGGCGATACCTACGAGTGGTATCTCGGGCGGCTTCTACGATCTCCGCTTTGCTCTCGAAGCACCAAGTCCGTTCTCGGCGGTAACTACGACGCGTAGCCGGGCGATACCTACGAGAGAGCGGTCGGGCGGCACCTACGACCTCCTCGCGGCTCGCGATGCACCAAGTCCGTTCTCGACGGCACTTACGACGCATAGCCGATCGGTACCTATGACGCGCGGCCGAGCGGTACCTACGATAGAGCGGTTGGGCGGCACCTACGGCTTCCGAGCGGCTCACGACTCTCGAAGTCCGTTCTCGGCGGTATCTACGACGCGTAGCCGAATGGTGCCTACGAGGGAGCGGTCGGGCGGCACCTACGTCCTCCGCGCGGCTCGCGGAGCACCAAGTCCGTTCTCGGCGGTACCTATGACGCGTAGCCGGGCGGTATCTACGACGCGTAGCCGGGCGGTACCTACGAGAGAGTGGTCGGGCGGCACCTACGGCCTCCGTGAGGCTCGCGACGCACCAAGTCCATTCTCGGCGGTACCTACGACGCGTAGCCTGGCAGTACCTATGAGAGAGTGGTCGGTCGGCACCTACGGCCTCCGCGCGGCTCGCGACGCACCAAGTCCGTTTTCGGCGGTACCTACGACGCGTAGCCGGCCGGTATCTATGACGCGTAGCCGGGTGGTGCCTACGAGAGAGCGGTCGGGCAGCACCTACGTCTTCCGCGCGGCTCGCGGTGCAACAAATCCGTTCTCGGCGGTACCTACGACGCGTAGCCGGGTGGTACCTACGAGAGAGTGGTCGGTCGGCATCTACGGCCTCCGCGCAATCCGCGGATGTTGATAGCGGTAACCACGGGTAGCGGCGCGCTGTCCCTCCTCTCGCCGCGTGACGGCAGGCAATGTCTGACACGGTGGGCCGTGCTATATCTCGAGCGCTCAAGCGCTTCTCTCATTCGTCCGACTTCAATAATTAATATTTCGATTGTTATTACAAAAATCGTTACATAGAATAGGATTATTTTATTTAATTTACTGCGTTCTACCATCTTACAAGTCGCGAGTGTGCACATGCTCAAGGACACCCTGCATATATATATATATATATATATATATATATATATATATATATGTACTGTGAATTAATTTTGAGGTAGTTTTTGTAAATTCAAGGCTTTATTGTGAAAAATTGTGTACATTATTATTTTTCAAAGTATTGTTCATCGCTAGCCACTACTTTTTCCCATTTTTTCTGGCCCGGATCCAGTCCGAGACGACTTATCGTCCGTTCCACCGGGTAACTCCGGTTTCCCTGTACGCAGTCTCAGTCGAGGCATTGCCTGACTGCACGGGGTGTCGCCGGCATCTCTGAGCCGTCCTGACAACCAGCCCCGTCGACGATACAACACTAGTCCTAGGTTCCGTGTCCGTCCCGAATACCCGTCACGTTTCCGTAGATTAAGTTCACGTTTCCGTGATCGTCCGATACTGGTTATACGCGTTTCTCGTCCATCCGTTGTATATTACTTAGCCGTGCAAGACCGTTTTCGTTTGTACACCGGATATTATTTTCAAGTTTAATCATTGTACGCATAATCACATCGACATTTATACTCTCGCATACACACCTTGTACATAATACATTCATTCAATAAAAACACATCTAGTTTTAAGAAAATGTTCGCACAAGTTGATTTATTTTCCCTCCTTTGCTCGAATCCTGGCTATCCGACGAGCCGTTCCGGAGCGTCAAGAAAAGCGGACCGTTTCAAATTATTTTGCATTAAACAAATGAGTAATTGAAATAACTGAAAGGATCACCGGAGGATTTCCCGAGCCCCGAGGAAGTCAGGCGGGGCAAAGGGCGTTTGCTGCCGAGAGTATTTTTCTTTGCGGCCGAAAATTTCCGGGACCCATACAGCAGAATTACGGCCGTGATAAGAATCGGCCCGTGAAGTGCGCGACACAGCCCTGCGCCAATTAGATTCGGTGAGGAAAATCGGGGGAAACGATCGCCGACGTTTCTCCCGTAGACTTCACGCACCTCACTGTTCGGCGGACTAGCGACGCAAAAGGATGTAGATCCCGTTGAGAATACCGAGAGCTTTTTCTGTTGACGATCTTCAAGGACCATTCTGGTGAGACGAACGATCTTTCTGGCCAACAATTTCGCTGCCGCTCGGGTGAATTGTGTCGGGCCCTCGATTTTACGTATCAGATAATATCAATTATTCGCGTTTGTCGCACCTGGCCCATACGCCATTAACGTCTCCGTTCTTTCGCGATTTTGGGAAACACGCGAATAATAGAGGGGCCGAGCGATTCGTCCGAGCTTTTGTTGCAGGACCGCTGCTTCCCCGGGAAACGCCTCCAGTCACCGTGTCATATTTCGCGTTGTCGTATATTGTAAATTGTCCGCGATTTCGTGAGATCTATCGTCGTTGTGAGTTTATTTCGTCGTTATTTGCATAATCCGTGCGTTTCGGCTTTCGTAGTTTGTCGGAAAATCTTTAACCTGTATGAAGTTAGCAACCCATTTTTCAAATTTTAAAATTCTAAAAGTTGTTCCAGGTTGTTCTAGACTTGTTCTAAATTGTTCCAGAAGATTAAATTTTTTTAATAAACATTTTCGCGGAAAATTGAAAAAAATCATTTTTTGACGTGGCACCCCATTTTTCGAAAATCAAATTTCTAAAAGTTGTTCCAGATTGTTCTAGTTGTACCAAACATTGTTCCAAAGTATTAATTCTCCAAACAAAGAATTTAAAAAGATATACTAAAAAAATAGTATCGAGCACTCAAACAGTTTTTTACGCCTACAGCTATCATTATCATCTTATGAACATCAAATTACATATTTAAGCTAATAATTAATGCAACAACCCAGAACAACTCTCATTTTTGCCAGAACAAATTTTTAAAGGGCACTTTGCTCTTGGAGGTAAAAACTTTTTTTGCATTTTTTGGCCATTTTCGATCGAAAACGGCACGTCAGCGACACCAAATTGTAGAACAATAACAATTAGATATAGAACAACTTGGAACAACTCTCATTTTTGCTAGAACAAATTTTTAAAGGGCACTTTACTCTTGGAGGTAAAAACTTTTTTTGCATTTTTTGGCCATTTTCGATCGAAAACGGCACGTCAGCGACACCAAATTGTAGAACAATAACAATTAGATATAGAACAACTTGGAACAACTCTCATTTTTGCCAGAACAAATTTTTAAAGGGCACTTTACTCTTGGAGGTAAAAACTTTTTTTGCATTTTTTGGCCATTTTCGATCGAAAACGGCACGTCAGCGACACCAAATTGTAGAACAATAACAATTAGATATAGAACAACTTGGAACAACTCTCATTTTTGCCAGAACAAATTTTTAAAGGGCACTTTACTCTTGGAGGTAAAAACTTTTTTTGCATTTTTTTTACCGATAATGACGCGTTAGCGATATCAAAATGGCTGTATATACAGGGTACAAAGTATTGGAACGGTTAAATGTTTCCGAATATATTGATTTATTGGAAAAATGTTTTATACATGAGAGAATGGCTTCAAAAAATCTATTAACTGATGATATTTATGTGACCGTGGTATGACCTCGAAAAGCACGATCATGGTTAACATAAGAATCTTAAATAAAACTCCTTATTTTTTATCGCATATTCTTGTAACTTATCTCGAAAGCTTTCCAAAACACTAATTAAATATTTTTTCATCAAGCTCTTTCGAGTTTTATAAGACTTCAAAGTTACAGTACCGCTGGCATTCGCATTACCCAAAGTGTACCACGTGGAGGTTGCCCAGTCGGATTTACACTTCTCTTTTTTTTTGTATTTTTTAATTTTTAAATTTTTTTTGTATTTTAATTTTTAAATATTTTTTGTATTTTTTAATTTTTTTGTATTTTAATTTAAAAACTTTTTTGTATTTTTTAATTAAAAATATTTAAATAATCGTTCCGGTACTTTGTACTCACCCTGTATAATAGACTTAATTTTTAAAACCGGGTTTGAACGGCTTAGAGTAAAACTATAGCAGAAATATACTTGGTTTTAGAGTGGCAATTATACGAAATCGATGATTTTGGAAAGCAATGGAAAAATCAAGAGTTTCTATGACTTCAGATAAAAAGTTTATTAGACTTTAATATATACTATTAAATGCGGATTTATTGTAGCATTGCTTTTAATTCTTCTTGGCTTACGACTCAAATCATCAAATTCTGTCCAGTTTTCGCTACATTTAATAAATGCTGTATAATGTCCTACTGACGTGACTGACGTACCACCATAAAAATTTACTATGCCTGCTAATTTATATTCACAGTCATTAAGAATAATATGATCGATAAAATCATTTAAATCATACATGTGTTGATTGATATTATGTTCAATGAACAAATGTGATCCGTATTCTATTTCTGTTTGAAGGCACTTATTGCATGTTTTGCAAGTTTTAGATATTTCTGCCATATATTCTGTAATGGCTTTGTCCAATTTTTTATATCCATATTCTTCTATTATTTTTGTTTGAATAGGTAAAATAATTCCCGATCGAGAATTACTATTTTGACATTTGTTGCATGTATTTTTAATTTTGTAACTTGGATTTTCATTAAATATTTGTTCACATAAGTTATTTACATTAGAAAGAGCATCAATAATTATTATATCAGAAGTTGCTCCATTTCGAATAAAATATTCTATCTTTTTTAACAGGTCCGCCCTTTTTTTATAGATTTTTTTAGTCGGTCCTTCTTGTATATATTGTCTAATAAAAGAAAATATTTCTGTCGATTCCGTTTTTAATATATTATTAAAAGATTCAAACATAGTTGCACTTGCAAGTATATGGACTAAACTGTCAAACCCACAAGTGTTTTGTACTATATACGTAATTTTTTTTTCTGATATCGCCGTACAAAGATTACCATTTTTCAAAAGTGTGAGTCCAACAGTGTTTTTGGCAATACTTATTGTATTCCAATCAGGTCTTCCTTGTAAATATGATCTCTTTATCTTTGTTGGAATATTTTTATTTTTCCAATTTTGTTCAAATAACAAATCATTTTCTTCTTTTTCAAGGGAGGAACTTGGATGATTTTCTTCCGTTTCTATTATAGATTCCCTACTTAAGTTTTCCGTTACCTTGTCATTTTGCTGTGATTTATTTTCCAGAAAATCACTTTCTCGAACTGCTGCAACCAGTTTCGCTTTCCCGGAAAATGATTTTAGGTATAGGCTTACAAATTTGTCTAACCTCATTGGTCTACAATCATTTTTCAAAACTCTGTTTTTTAAATCATTAAATTCCCCTTCTACGGCTGCAGAGCTAGCACTAAATTTGGAGCATTCAAACACATCGAGCATTATCGCAGTATACAGTGGAAAATATGGTACTAATTTTCTAATCCGTTCGGTCAAAGCAGGAGCAAAATAAATATTAATTTCGTCGCCTGCTTTAGAAATTTTTTTATTAACTTCCTTAAATAAATTTGTCACCTACATATCAATATTACAATTATCACTAATTAAATTATCATTATCATTATCATAGTCAATATCGATTTCCTTTTCGGATTCAGCTAAATTTTCCGCCAATGTTAATAAATTTGAATCTTGAATCCTTTCTTTTAAATATTCGTAAGCTTCCTGGCCTACGCTATTCAGTCCATTTTTATCCTTGCCATATCCTTCGCTGTTACACAGAATAATGATATTCCGTATTGTACTTTCAAATTCATTAAAATTATTTATTTTTGTTAAGTAACCCATTAATAACAAATAAAATGTCCTAACTCTTGGGTGTAATTGTTTTAATTCTTTCCATTGTGCTGCTAAGTGCATGTAATGCGCAATATCCAATCGTAAGCAACACGATGGTAAACGATACGGCATACTTGTGACATAATAAAAACACTGCTGTAAGTAATCTTTTAAGTTTTTACAGTTCCCGAAAGATCGTACTACAGCCCCCATCAAAGCCTTATCAAAATCTGTAACTATTTGCTTTGGAATGGGGAAATTTGTCTTATATGTACTTCCTATTCTTATAATTTCATTGAACCAATATAAAATTGCGTTGGTATTCTGCACTTCACTCAGCATTTGAAACACTGGCATTTTTGTACTGGGCGTTTCTGTAACTATTTCATATAAATAAATATGCGCTGACAGTTTACCATTTATTTTTCGGAGTTTTTTAACTAATGAACCCGTAGCATCGATGCTTATGTTATAGGGATTTTTTAAATAAATTGGCATTTGTTCTTGGGTCCAATAATGGACAAAAAAAGGATCAAAACCAATGCTATGAATATTACCAACATGACACTCATATTTCATCTTTCTTACACTCTGGATCGGATCGATTAAACTTATCCCGAGATCTTTGTTCTTTTCCTGTTCCTTCGCTTTACGCAAAACATTATTATTGGGTAAATATGGTGGTTCAAGGTCTCCAAAGTCCATAATATTATCGGCTTCTTTACGTCGCCATATCGATGGTAAAATATTTCTGTCGAGCATGTCGCGAGAAATCTCGATGCGACGTTGTCCTTTCAATTGACGTTTCTTTTTATGCTTGATAGAATTATCGAAATTCTCAAGAGAGCATTCCATAAGTACATCCTTTTGATGTAATGGCTTATTAATGATGCATCCCTTGAAAATGCAATTGCATTCTTTGCAATTGCCATATACAGTTAAAAAAAAGCCAGTATCAGAAATTTTACAGTTTCTAAATATCAATGCACATGGCAATTTTATTTCATCATAAATTTTTTTATATAAGACGTCTGTCCAAACTTTTCTAAGTAATATGTTATATCTTCTTTCACCTAAATTAGTGTCCTTATAAAATACCTATTCAGGTGATATTTTCAAATAAGTCTCGTAAGATAAATTAATTTTAAATGATATCACATTGTTTGACAATTCAGCATCGTTTAGTGATGAAATATCAAATATTATTGTTGGTTGGACCTTAACGTTGTGATATTCTATAATTTTATCCCATAAACCGTATCGATTATTTTTTAAAAGAATATAAATATATTTCGGCTTTAAATGAGCTTTATCTGGATCATTTTTAATGATTTCACTAATCGTCAAATATATCGGTGAACTTGGAATGACGGGCTTTCCAAATTCGTCGATAATATCGCGAAATTTATTAGACAAAAGAATATCTAAAAGATAATTGACATGCTTTGCCATTTTAATAAAAGATAATAAGAGTAATATAAAAAATATTAAAAATTATCCAAAGAAAATCAAATGTATGGAAGGATGAAAAAAAAAGTTTATATACTATGAGAACTAAAACTATGTAAAAAAGAACAAAAATTATATGTAAAACTTATTATTACTACTTAATATTAATCTACGTAAGAATTAAAAAAAAAAGAAAAAAAACAAAATTACAATAACTGTGCGCTTAGTCGGCTTTGGGCAGTATTACGAGAGCGCAACGCAGCAACGATAACACAGTATCGCAAGCTACAAGCGGAGCGTGTGGTGAGCGTACGCACAAGGCTCGGCGGCTCGGCGTCAGCGTTCGGCCAACATCGGGTCGACCCGAAACAAAGTTTTTACCTCCAAGAGTAAAGTGCCCTTTAAAAATTTGTTCTGGCAAAAATGAGAGTTATTCCAAGTTGTTCTATATCTAATTGTTATTGTTCTACAATTTGGTGTCGCTGACGTGCCGTTTTCGATCGAAAATGGCCAAAAAATGCAAAAAAAGTTTTTACCTCCAAGAGTAAAGTGCCCTTTAAAGATTTGTTCTAGCAAAAATGAGAGTTGTTCCAAGTTGTTCTATATCTAATTGTTATTGTTCTACAATTTGGTGTCGCTGACGTGCCGTTTTCGATCGAAAATGGCCAAAAAATGCAAAAAAAGTTTTTACCTCCAAGAGTAAAGTGCCCTTTAAAAATTTGTTCTGGCAAAAATGAGAGTTGTTCCAAGTTGTTCTATATCTAATTGTTATTGTTCTACAATTTGGTGTCACTGACGTGCCGTTTTCGATCGAAAATGGCCAAAAAATGCAAAAAAAGTTTTTACCTCCAAGAGTAAAGTGCCCTTTAAAAATTTGTTCTGGCAAAAATGAGAGTTGTTCCAAGTTGTTCTATATCTAATTGTTATTGTTCTACAATTTGGTGTCGCTGACGTGCCGTTTTCGATCGAAAATGGCCAAAAAATGCAAAAAAAGTTTTTACCTCCAAGAGTAAAGTGCCCTTTAAAAATTTGTTCTAGCAAAAATGAGAGTTTTTCCAAGTTGTTCTATATCTAATTGTTATTGTTCTACAATTTGGTGTCGCTGACATGCCGTTTTCGATCGAAAATGGCCAAAAAATGCAAAAAAAGTTTTTACCTCCAAGAGTAAAGTGCCCTTTAAAAATTTGTTCTGGCAAAAATGAGAGTTGTTCCAAGTTGTTCTATATCTAATTGTTATTGTTTTACAATTTGGTGTCGCTGACGTGCCGTTTTCGATCGAAAATGGCCAAAAAATGCAAAAAAAGTTTTTACCTCCAAGAGTAAAGTGCCCTTTAAAAATTTGTTCTAGCAAAAATGAGAGTTGTTCCAAGTTGTTCTATATCTAATTGTTATTGTTCTACAATTTGGTGTCGCTGACGTGCCGTTTTCGATCGAAAATGGCCAAAAAATGCAAAAAAAGTTTTTACCTCCAAGAGTAAAGTATCCTTTAAAAATTTGTTCTAGCAAAAATGAGAGTTGTTCCAAGTTGTTCTATATCTAATTGTTATTGTTCTACAATTTGGTGTCGCTGACGTGCCGTTTTCGATCGAAAATGGCCAAAAAATGCAAAAAAAGTTTTTACCTCCAAGAGCAAAGTGCCCTTTAAAAATTTGTTCTGGCAAAAATGAGAGTTGTTCTGGGTTGTTGCATTAATTATTAGCTTAAATATGTAATTTGATGTTCATAAGATGATAATGATAGCTGTAGGCGTAAAAAAACTGTTTGAGTGCTCGATACTATTTTTTTAGTATATCTTTTTAAATTCTTTGTTTGGAGAATTAATACTTTGGAACAATGTTTGGAACAACTAGAACAATCTGGAACAACCTTTAGAAGTTTGATTTTCGAAAAATGGGGTGCCACGTCAAAAATCGTTTTTTTCAATATCTTTTTAAATTCTTCGTTTGGAGAATTAATACTTTGGAACAATGTTTGGAACAACTAGAACAATCTGGAACAACTTTTAGAAATTTGATTTTCGAAAAATGGGGTGCCACGTCAAAAAATGATTTTTTTCAATTTTCCGCGAAAATGTTTATTAAAAAATTTAATCTTCTGGAACAATTTAGAACAAGTGTAGAACAACCTGGAACAACTTTTAGAATTTTAAAATTTGAAAAATGGGTTGCTAACTTCATACAGGTAAATCTTTATATTTCGACCGAAACTCGTCGTATTAACGTGAAGTCATTGTATTGCACCGTACGCCCTGCCGCATTCCATCGCGCGGGGCTCGCGAAGTATCGATTGCTATCGGATAGATCTCGGGCGGGCGAGAACAGTATCGCGGGTGCGATTAATTGCCGCACCCTCATTAACCCGTCGGCTAATAATCTATTTGTCTTTCCCGGCTTTTCACAATAGACACGCATCGACCGCGTGATCCATGCTCTGTCTCGCTCGCTCTTGATCGCGGCCGTGCGCATCGATAGTGCTGTCCTTGTCTTGCTCACGGGACTCGCCGCCGTAATATAAGACGCCATAAATAAAACAAATTTCACCGAATTGCGACTGGTTGTGCGCGTGAAATTATGTCGGAATGGTAACCATATGATTAAATACATTTTTTATTTTATTCGATTTTCTATTCTCGACGAAATATATGTTACGAATTTTTATAATTACTATTAGTTTTCTCTCAGTGTTACAACCGTTCTCGACCTCCTCTCCCCGTTCTCCGCGAACTCCACGCCTCTACCGACATCGTTTGCGTGAGCTACCAAGATTTCGGGCCATCACGATCGGCCCTTCGATTTTGTTTGCGATTAATTAGCGTTTCGCGCGGCGCGGATATTCGCGCCTGGCGTTCAGAAATTCTTGTTTTTTTTTTTTGGTGCGACCGCCGAGTCGACGGAGGGTGATCGTGCCGAAGGTGTGCCGTGAACCAATACCATCGGTTCTCTTAATAACTTCCCCGTTCAGAAAAAAAAAAGAAATTTCACGGTCACAAATTGGCGCCCAACGTGGACCCCCTTAAAAATTAATACGGGATGTTCGAAAAGATTTCCGTGTTAAGAGAATTTGAGGATCGAGAGCGGTATTTCTGAGAAAAGGTATTTGCGAATATATTTGAACATATTTGAATTTATTTTGTGTCTGCCTATTATTGAATTTATGTGAAGATTATTTATTTTGATGAGATTATTGGATGAAACTGTGAATATTATTTGCTCTGTAATATTTATTTGTGGAATGGTATTAATGTTGAACTGTGCCTTATGATATTAAGATTTGTATTATTCGATATTATTCGGATTAGATCAATGTTATTATCGATCATCAATTGAAAGACATTTCTTTCGCGATATCATCGTGTTGATTTCGAACGTATTGAACATGTATACGACCGAATGTGATCGATCTTGTTATTGAATGATTCGTGCTGTCGATAATTCATTATATCGCATCTGTCTCCGCTTTTGTGTTATTTTTTTATATATTCCATTCGCTATTATTCGCGTGAATGTACGGGAACGTGTGGATTACACGACGGTTACTTCTTCATGTTATTTAAATATCCATTGATTACGGGATTCTAATATTCTTTTCGCTTTTGTTTTTGCTGTAATTTTCGGCTTTTGAGATCGCGTAATTGAGAAATAGTCAAAATTTTATTATCCTCGCCAATTGTATCGAATGTAGTATTATCGTTTATTATTCGTTTCCGAATTACGTCGCGGATTTCAATTTTTTTTCTTGTTTTATCACATGGGATAAGGTCACGGGATATGTATTTTCCTTTTCTCTTCTTTGCGTTGAAGAATTGCTTGTACAAAATTAGAGATTTTAGTTCTTTTCGGACTTTTTCATTCGCTTTTCATCACCTTTGAAATATTGCTAACTTTATTATTTATTAGATGCACCCTCACTTCTGTTCGTTGCTCTTACTTTTTCTTTCTGGCAGTATCGTCAACTATTTAATTAAAATCAATCACACCTTAATTTTTGCTCATTTTTTTTTACATTTTCTCTTTATTTTCATTTTTTCACTCGCTCTATCTTACAGAGAACATTGAATAAATAAATTTAAATTAGTTCTTGTATCCCGTGTTTCTTCGATATCCCATGGGACATTTGTGGACGTCACTTGAGTAGACCCAACATTAAATTGAATTATTTTCTTTTTTGAAATTTGATATCTTTTGATGTAAAAATTTTGAAACTTTTGTATATTTTGATTGCTTGTCGTGCTAATCCTTTCTTCTCTTTATAGGCATTTTTGTATTTTTATTTAAATCATATTTTGTATTGAATTATATTGTATTACTTGTGTTGAAATTATATTGTATCTTCGTATGTCCCGCGTGCGTATGGTCATGGAATTTCGGGCATTCGGTACTTTGATGAAGTGATCGCATAATTGACGCATTTTGGCTGATGATATTCAACGAATTTCGCGTATTGCTTGGGTTACGTTTGCTCCAGAATTACGCTACAGGATTTTTGCGCTGTCTTCCGGTTATTTAGCATCCGTGATTGCGTTTCGTTGCTGGTACGGTTTCTAGCGGACGTAATCGCGAAAGGCGGCGGAAAAATTTTCTTATCTTTATTAAAGATTAGCGGAGCCTTTCGTGCGCGTTCCTCGAACTTCCTACTCGCGTGCGAATAGTTGATCAGAGTATTTTGAGGAGCTCACGGCACGTATTGGCTGTCGATCTTTTGCTCCTATATCGAGCCTTTTGATCGGTCAGCTCGCGAATCAGAATTTTTTTTTCTTCCTCCCTCTCTTTGAAATTTCCCTCGCGAAATTAAAGTGGATTGACGAACTGTCGGCGGCCGAGTTGAAGACCGAACTAGAGAAATGCGCTTTGCGATTGGAGGGTACCGAAACTATCATGAGGGCACGTTTTGCGCGTCATGAGCGGTACCAGACTCTCGGCCTAGACCCCACGCACTCGCCTACGTATAGCGAATTGAAACTTTTTGGCTCCTCTCGAAACCGGGGCTGAAATCATTTTTTATGCGATAGATTTGTATTCATTATCGTATGCGCTCTTTGCACAGTTTGGAATGCTTTTGCTCGTTGTATAAGAATTCGTTCATATTCATTTAATGTTGTTATTTCTTTTGGTACTGGTAGAATTTCAAGTTTATTGGTTCTACATGTTGGTGGCAGTTTGTTCTTTTTGAAATATTGATCACAAAATTTACAAATAATACAATTTTTTTCATTTCTAATCCTACATCATTAATAAAATTATTCCAAACTGTTTTATGATTTTTCTTATCAATTTTTATCATATCTTTTTTGAAACAATATTTTATACAAGAAATACAGGCATATTTTGGAACATCGTTTCGTAAATGCTTTAAAAACTAATTTCATCCTCATTTAAATTAATTTCCGTAGTCACCTGTGCAATAGTTTTTGCTTTTTATTAAGCCTTAATTACAATATCTTGAAGTGCATTTATATCAACATCATTTAATGCTTTATGTAATTTAGTTTTTTATTAAAATTGATTAAATTATGTATTAATCTTTTTTTGATTAAATTATGTATTAATCTTTTAATATATTGTATCATTGGATAATGGGGGAATATTATTTCAATAGGTAAAAACCATGATTTACATACTTATAGTCAATATAACAGCAGTGAGAATGACCTTGTCACGTGTGATTTCCGCGTGATTTGTCGTCGGATAGCGGGAATCGGAAATCCGGGTTCGGTAGGTTTTTCAAAAGAGCGAGAGCGTGTGTAGGCTACTAAAAGAGATGTGTTTACTGGTTGTATGTAATACAGTGTACGCGTGTAGGATCGTGAGCGCGTGTTGTGAACGTGTTCGATCGCGATATTCAGCGCGAAACGCAAGTTAGATGTTCGGTGCAATATGTAGATTAATACACGTCGTACGCGCGTGATATAACGATATTGGATTGCACTAAGGATCGTACAATAGTTTTTAGTCGTGTGTATTTTGAATATAATGCGCTTTTGGATCGTATTGATATCTTTAAATGCTATTTACAGCGCGTGTTTTGATTACAGCGCGGTCAATGACCGTTTGACGTCGCGCGTATGGTTTTTATGTATGCGTGTCTGAAGGATCGGTCTAGTCGGCTTTTTGTGCTGGTTTACGGGGAACGCGCGCTATATTTCCGCGAAATGGTTCGTATGTGTTTACGAGAAATGCGCGCTGTATTCCCGCGAAATTATTTGTATGCGTTTGTGAAGAATTGTAATTCTCGGTAAGCTAAGGAGAGTTTTCCGGGAACGCAGTGCTGACGAGAATAACTCGTCCGAGGTAGCTCTCCTCTCTGCCTCGTGAATAGATGCACTAGCGTCTGGCGGTCGGATTATAGACCGGTGGTCGAGAACTCTCGACGGAATCAGAGTGCACTCTGATTCCTTTTCCTGGTCGGATTATTGATCGGATGGATAGATCTTGATCGATGATCGAGAGTGCTCAATGGAGGAAGAGTTCGCTCTACCTTCTTTCCTCGAAGCTAGATTTCTTTGTGTAGGAGCGGTCTAGGTTTCGGAGCTGCTTCACTCGTGAGCGGATCGGAAAAAGGTAATTAGTGTGCCGAACGTGTCCGTTTTATATCGGCTTAATTGCCCACGTCGGCGCGCGGCGGTATTACCCTTTTCGAACTGGTTACGGAAAGCGGTACGGTCGGGGGCCCGCTCGGAGGGGTTCGGGGTGTGCGCCGAGCGCGGGTTTTCGCCGGTCGCCGTATCGGGACACGTCGGCAACACTCGACGGTATTCGGCTCCCTTTTTGAAAGCGTTAAAGAAGTTTTAAAAAATGTGGGCGCACCGCGTCGTCTATGCCCGGCGGGTGTTCTGCCGGGCGGCAGCTTCCGGCGGATCGCATGCCGGGTAGATACGATGCATCTAAGGGGGTGCACGGGGTGCATCGTTACAACCTACTTTGTTGTCTTGACGTATTTGATTGGAACAATTATAACATAAAATTTTTTTACAAAGAGTCTGTAATGTACAATTTAAAAATTTTTCAAAGCAACACTTCATATCGTTAATAATGATCTCTTCCATTTTACAAAAGAGAACTACAGCGCCATGTTTTTCTGGGTTTATGTTTTGATTCTATTAAAGGTAAAATATTAATTGCTTTACTTTCAGAATCCATTATAATAGGTTTAGAAATATTATATACATGATAGATAGTTTCTGCAAAATATAATTCCGAAGAAGCGGTATGTTTATCTTGTCCGCAAAACATATTTACGTAATCTCTACTAAATTTTGATGAAGAACATTTTGTTGCATGTGTCAGACAAACTTCAATTTTTTGTTTACATTTATTAAATATTTTTCTCATTTGCAGAATATAATTTTTTCTTATATAAAAGCACCATTTTGTTATACGTTCAGCCTCCAATCTATTTTTAGACAATGACGACGTTCTAAGAAGCTTTGATATGTTTCTAATATACTTTTCTTTATTATACTTTATATTCTGCTTATTTTTATATAATAGTATATTCTTTTTATGTAATCCATAATATTCTTTTTTCGATTTCTTTATATAATTTTTATGTTTTACATAATATTCCTTTCTCGATTTCTTAATATCATTTCTCTGTTTTTTATAATATTTATTGTTCGATTTTTTTATATCATTTTTGTATTTTTTATAATATTCTTTCTTTGATTTCTTTATATTATTTTTGTATTTTTCATAATATACCTTATTGAATTTTTTAATATTATTTTTATGTTTTTCATTATATAAATTTTTTTAATTAAGAAATTGTTTCTATGTAATTCATATTTTTTATTAAAAATGTTTTTTTATTTACACATATAACATTATTCTTATCTGAATAAATGTCACAGTTCTTCCTTGCTTGTTTTTTATTTCTATCCCTATCATTATAACTATTCATTTTTCTTTTTATACCATGTTAATCTCTAATTAAATCTTTAGTAATTGCAATATTATTAGTATCCACACTATTCTTACTGAATGTATGATTAATTTGTTATAAATTTATTTCTATAACTTGAGAGAAGTGTTCTATTTTATTTGATTGAAACATTTCTGCTAAATGTTGACGCATTAAATTATGGTCATATATAATTTTATTTGGTCGGAGATCAAATAAAAGAGATACTGCAAAGGCTATTGCAAAAACCCCGCAATCATTACCATTAGGTTGTGATTGGACCGTTGGAAACTGTACTGGTTGCTTATCAAAGGAGTAAAATGGATATAATTTTTCAAGATAGATTTTATAGTGTGTATGTAAACGTTTTATATTCAATGAGTCATAAATATAAATCATGTTGGTATCGTAATAGCTGCAAACCCAGTGGCCGTCTAAATTAGTTGCTATATCGCTGCAACTATGCAATATTTAAATATGTTTCTGATTTTTAGGAGCAGGTTCAATTCTATCGGGACATTGAATATGATTCGCGTGGTCGATATTCTGAGCAATTCTTTAATAATAAATTAAAATAGTCAATATGAATATCTTCTAACCATTCACCTGTAAGAATAATCTGTATATATTGCATACTCAGAGGTAACATATTTGCAACAAAACTCGCACATTTATGTTAATTTTTTTTGTTATAAAACTTACATCCGTTATTACATCCGTCTTTTTCTGAATACATATAGGGAAATTATTTGCATAATTTATTTCATAAATTATTTCCTTATATGTATTTCCTTATATGTAATTTATTGCATAAATTATTTTTTGTTTTATCTGTAGAAAGTTTTATCTTGCATAAATTATTTTTTGTTTTATCTGTAGAAAGCAATAATAAAGAGGAATTTAACATGTCATGACTGGAGTGTTCAACACTGTCACATTTATTTACAATATTACTATTTTTATTTATTATATTATAACAATCAAATAACTCTGATATTTTATCAGGTTGCTTTACTTGATCCATCATTGTCATTTCAGTTATATTGTTTTGTAATTTTATCAACTGTACAGATTTTTCTTGTTCAGCTTTCCTTTGTCGACGTTTTCGTTTTTTGTGAGCTAATGCCTCTCTTCTTTGTACTTGATCTAAAGTAAAAAGCTTTTTAGGGTCAGTAGATCTTATTATTCGGGGGAAGTGTTCTATTTTATTTAATTCAAACATTCGTGCTAAATGTTGACACATTATAGTATGATCATACATAACTGTATCTGGTTTAAGGCCAAATAAAAGTGATACTGCAAATGCAATTGCAAAAACACCACAATCATAAGTATTAGATTGATTTTGAACTGTCGGAAATCGTATCGGTTTTTTATCAAAAGAATAAAATGGATATAATTTATTAAGATATATCTTATGATGGGCATACAAACGTTTTAAATTTAATGAATCATAAATATAAATAGATTTAGTATCATAATAGCTACAAACCCAATGTACATTTTCATTAGTAATTGTATCACTACTATGTAATATTTGAATATGTTTCTGATCCTCACAAACAGATTCGATTGTGTCGGGACATTGTATCCTCCATGTTTCACGTGGTCGATATTCTGAACAAAATTTTAATAATAATCCGAAGATCGATATGAATGTCTTTTAACCACGATCCTTTAGCACGGAATTATAAATAATGCACGGAATTATAAATAATTGCACGGAATTATAAATAATAATTGATATGATGAATATTTTTTACAAGCGAGATCAGGAACATCTATTTGCATACGGTATGTAGCAAATCGCATAAGACGTGATAAACTTTATCGTCTTATGCAATTAGTTAAAGGGTCGTTTTAATCATCAGTGGATTAGGCCTACTGAGGATATCACTTTAAAAAAAAACGCGTCAACAACAGTACCTCATGGATGACGTGGAAAGCTATTGCCATACGCCCGCTCCTGAGCGCCGAGCGGCTCGTAGGCTTTGCGCGAGATGGCGAGGTAACGGGGGACGCGCTAGGCGGAGCCAGCTGAAAATCGGCCGAAATGTGCAGTTCTTGCCGAGCTCTGACATAAAGCAAGACTAGCGCTAATACAAATGCAGCTGAGTCTTTTATTCAGCGCTTATAGCAGCCAATTTTTTAATGCAGCGCTTATGGCAGCCGAAACTCAGCGCCAGAGAGTAGCCGCTATAAAAATGAGTATCTCAATACTCAGTGTCATCTGGAAATAGAGATATTGTATTCATTATTAATTGTAATCTATGATATTACAAATAAAATCATTTAATTCAATATTCATTTTCACATACCTTTATTTATATTAAACAAACGCTTGAAAGCCAAGGATAATTTGTTTCTTTTAGTAGCTGCAATAATAGAATAAATTGTGATGTACATGTACTCAGCAACAGGAATGTCTTAATATACAAATTTTTATATATATATACAGGGTCTACCAAAAGTGTGGAAACCCCTAAATATCTCGGAAAATATACGTTTTACAGAAAAGTGTTTCCAACAAAAGTTGTAGGGTTTAAGAAGATCTATATACTGATTCTATCAGTTTGACCTTGGATGGCGTCGTCAAGGTCAGGTCAAGGTCACATTGACTTTTTTAAATGACACCCCCTACATTTGATTGCATATTCTTATAGCTTAATTCAAGAGCTTTCCAAAACACTATAATAATGTTCATTTTTATTAAGTACTTTGCGAGTTATGAGGGTTGAATGATAGAGTAGCGCCGGTATTAACATTATCCAAGGTGTACTACATGGAGGTTACTCGCTCGGATTTGCATCTGTTGTGTGTGTGATCCAGCTAACTAAGGCAAGATCGGTCGTGGATCCAGTCAGCAAAAGCAAAGACCCAACCAAATTACAATCGAGCATTTAAAGACCTGGAAAGCAATCGACATAGTAAACAGTAAATAAATTTGTGGATGCTCATTTATCATAATAATTGTTCGAAATGTGTGCGTGTGCGTGCGTGCGGTGCGTGTATACAGAGATCAGGTTAGGTTGCACCAAACGATTGCAAATGTGTTTCAATGTGTTAAAGTAAATGCTGAAAGTGGCTGCCATTTACTTCCTGACAATATGCTAATCTTTGGTAGAATGTAGAAATGACTTTACGATTCGTTTCAAAAGGTATCAAAGCCATTTCATCCCTTATTCGCTGTATCAATTCGTGAATGGTTTTAGGTTTTGTTCTGTAAACCTTACTCTTCAGATATCCCCATAGATAATAATCAAGAGGAGTTAGATCTGGTGACCGAGGTGGCCAATCCTCTCCTCCCTCATTTCCGTTCCTTCTTCCTATCCACCGTAGCGGAAAAGTCTCATTTAAAATACGACGTGGTCCTGCACCAAAATGAGCAGGAGCTCCATCATGCTGAAACCATATTTCTTGGAAATTATTTGGAAAAGTATTCTGTATGGCTGGAATTATTTGATCAACAAGTAATCTCTCATACCTTTGAGCGTTCAAATATTCTTCAAAAAAAAACGGCCCTATTAAATAGCCATCTATTATTCCGCACCATACATTTATTTTTTGTGGATGTTGTGTGTGAGTTTCCCGCACCCAATTCGGATTCTCATCTGACCAGAAACGAAAATTTTGATTATTAACTTCTCCCGTTAAGGTAAAAGTTGCCTCGTCTGTGAAAACAATTTGATAAGGGAAGATGGGCCGGACATCTATTAGTGCCATCATTCTTTCACAGAAATGTATACGACGCTCCTCATCTCCGTTTTGCAATTCTTGAACGTATTGCAATTTATATGGATGGAACTTGTTCTTCTTTAAAATTCTCCAAACCGACATGGGAGCAATATCGTGAGTTTGAGCGACTCTCTGAACACTAGAATTGGGATCTTCAATAAATGTCTGCAGAACATCAAGTTGTTTTTCTTCGTTGGTTGCAGACAATGGTCTTCCTGACTTAGAGCGATTTCTTACGCTACCAGTTTGTCTAAAACGTTCTATTGTTTTTAACACAGTGGACTTATTAATTCGACGGTTCGGATACGTGTCATTAAATAATCGAACGACATCAGAGAACGATCTTTCGTTATCACCCCATCCACGCATCATGAGGATAGTGATTCTTTCACGTTCCGACAAGTCGCCAGCCATTTTTAAAACGTTTAATTTTAATTAATCGTACGTTGTATTTGGACGATAACAATTAATTTCTGCTTGCTCAAAGCTGAAGTTAGAAGGTGCTCGTTCTTTGATAGCTTTATACATTCTTAGTTGAATTTTAAATGCGAGTTAGACTGCATGTAGTGCGTCACATAGCGGTAAATGAAGGAACTAACGAGACGTTTCATACACGTTTTATGGAGCAATTTTTTGGCAATTTGACTTCAGCGAAATATGAGGATATGTTGAGGAATCGATCTTGCCTTAGTTAGCTGGATCACACACACAACAGATGCAAATCCGAGCGAGTAACCTCCATGTAGTACACCTTGGATAATGTTAATACCGGCGCTACTCTATCATTCAACCCTCATAACTCGCAAAGTACTTAATAAAAATGAACATTATTATAGTGTTTTGGAAAGCTCTTGAATTAAGCTATAAGAATATGCAATCAAATGTAGGGGGTGTCATTTAAAAAAGTCAATGTGACCTTGACCTGACCTTGACGACGCCATCCAAGGTCAAACTGATAGAATCAGTATATAGATCTTCTTAAACCCTACAACTTTTGTTGGAAACACTTTTCTGTAAAACGTATATTTTCCGAGATATTTAGGGGTTTCCACACTTTTGGTAGACCCTGTATATATATATATATATATGTCTTTGGTATAGTTTGAGGACATTTTATAGACCCTATGTACATGCGTATAGTTAGAAGCAGTGATTATTATTTAGTCGATATAGTTATTTTTGGTAATTATTGTATTTATATCGATTTTCTCAAAACTATAAATGATTTAATATGTATGGTCAACTTCGAAGACATATATATATAAGTAAGCTATGGGTTATTATGAGCACATATATATGTTTTATATATGGGTTATTATATGGGTTTATATATGGGTTATTATGGGGACATGGATGTATAAAATTAAATTTTTTTTATTCTTCAATATAATTTAATACCAGTAATAATACCTTATAGCTATAATTGCAAACTATACTATATATTGTCTAATATTCATTATTTTATATGGATGGTTATTTTTGAAGACATTGAAAATATAAACATAAGAGAACGAACTTAATCGATTATCTTACCTTACTATTTTTATGCATAAAATAATGAGAGGAATCAATTGGTTTAAAAAAAACACATAGTTCCTGAAGAAGAAAGAATATGTAATTGTTAATTGCAAATTACATTTTTTTTTTTCAAAACAACTATGTGTTTTTTAGGACCACATAGGTCCCATTTGCACATTTGCAATTAACAATTACATATTCTTTCTTCGAATCAACTATGTGTTTTCTTTACACCAATTGATTTCTCTCATTATTTTGTACATAAAAGTATTAAGGCAAAATAATCGAAAAATGAATATTTTACTAGATATATTACGGTTTATGTAAAATTAAGAAATGATTTCCAGCCTCATAACTCGGAAAGAACTTAATGAAAACTAACTTATTTATAGTGTTTTGGAAAGCTCTCGATATAAGCTACAGGAATGTCCAAAAAACATATAGGGTGTTCCTTTTAAAAAAATTGAAGTGACTTTCACGTGACCTTCAAATGACTCTTCAAGGTCAAACCAATTGTACCATCTTATGGCCTCCTCGGAACCATACAATTTTTGTCGAAAACGTTTTTCTCTAAAATGCTTAGTTTTTGAAAGAAAAGGGGTGTACGGGTGGTCTAGGACACCCTGTATATATATATATGTATATATATTCCTATATATAAAGAATAATTTTATAATTTCGAGGACATACTAGTGTATGTCCTCGAAATTTACCAACTACGAATTCTTAATAATATATTCTTGTAATAATATATTCTTTTGATTTGTTCATTCTTATTGATGCACATAAATTTCAGTTGTGTCCGAATATTATGATATTTGATGTTTGACAATTACACATCTTATATAATTAAAACTAAAAATGATTGAAAACAATTTTTTTTCTTGTTAAACAGGAATTGACTTTTTATATAAGTATTATATCATGCTCGCAATATTCAACTAAAATGCATATACATCAATGGAAATAAACAAGTAGAAAAGAATATATTATTACAGAAATTCATAATTGGTAAATTTTGAGGACATGCTAGTCAATTACAAAACGAGATTTATATTACGATATCTCTATGTATGTATACATATTTCTTTTCCACCTTTTCTTCTTTCATTTTTTTCTATTAGTTATCTTTAGTTCATTTGCCTTTGTATCAATGATAATTAAAATAATATGCACAAAAAAATGCGGTTTGTATTTATCTCTTGATGATATACTAGTACATTAAAATATAACAAGTTTAAAATATAACAAGTTTTCTGCAATCTCCACTGATTGATTATTTCTGATAAATTTTTTTAGTAATTTAATAATTACTATTTTAATTTGTAATTTGAGAATATCGAAAATGAGTAAAAAATCGAAAAAATTCATGATTGGTATATTTTCAGGACATAAATTTACTTATGACTAGCGACTCATTGTAGAAGAGACTTTAAGGCTACGTTCCATTTAACGATTGCAACGTTCACGAGCGTAATCTGTCTTTGTTTAACTTTTAGCAAACAGCAAGGACGAGATAATTTCGTGAGCACTGCGATCGTAAAATGGAATGTAGCCTAAACATATTCTGCAGTGACATCATGTGTGTCGCATCGATAATGCGCCAATCTCATGTGGTTTTACATTCGTTTTTTTTCTTCCTAGCATTAAAACGAAGAAAACGAATACTAAATTATACAATAATGCAATCTTTATATATTAATTTAGTAGTATGTATCCTTAAAATATGTCTTATGTATATATTTCTGTTTTCTCCAGTATATATGTTTAATTATCATCTTTACAAGAAGAACGAAAATAAATTATATTAAAAATAATTAATAAAAGCACATAAATTACAAAAATATATAAACAGGAAAACTAAGAGTTTATTGTATTATACGTTTAATACGTATAATACGTTTTTATACGTATAATACGTTTTAATTTATTAGCATATTTTACATCAATGCCATATCTTTCCGACTTTCTCCTCATTTTTAACATTTTCAAATTAACAGAAAGGATTTGATAAACATTAAATTAATAAAAAGAATTTATTAGAAATAATCAGTAAGGTGAGATAGCAGAAATAGTGATTATTATATTGAAAACATCTTAATTTATTAAAATATATCTTCAAAATACGAATCGAGTGATTTTCTCAACTTTATATATATTTCCTTAATTATTGATACAAAAGCAAATAAACTAAAAATAATTAATAGGAAAAGACTGCACAAAGAAAGAATATATACAGGGTGTCCCATTATAAAACATCCAGTCGAATATCTCGAAAACCAAACCCAGGAGAGAAAAATGTTTCAGACAAAAGTTGTTTGGTTTCGAGGGGGCCATAAGATGGTACCATTGGTTTGACCTTGAAGAGTCATTTGAAGATCACGTGAAGATCACCTCAATTTTTTGAAATAGCACCCCCTATTTTTTATTAGATATTCTTGTAGCTGACCTTGAGCGCTTTCCAAAACACTATAATAAAATATTTTTTCGTTGAGTATTTTTCGAGTTATGAGGCTTGAATAATTTCTTAATTCTACATAAATCATAAAATATCTAGTGAAATATTCATTTTTCGATTATTTTACCTTAATACTTTTATGCACAAAATAATGTGAGAAATCGATTGGTGTAAAGAAAACACATAGTTATTTTTAAGAAAAAATATGTAATTTGCAATTAATAATTACATATTTTTTCTTTGAAACAACTATGTGTTTTTTTTACACCAATTGATTTCTCTCATTATTTTGTACATAAAAGTATCAAGGCAAGATAATCGAAAAATGAATATTTTACTAGATATATTATGGTTTATGTAAAATTAAGAAATGATTTCCAGCCTCATAACTCGAAAAGTACTCTATGAAAAAATATTTTATTATAGCGTTTTGGAAAGCTTTCGAGGTCAGCTACAAGAATATGTAATAAAAAATAGGAGGTGCCATTTGAAAAGATTGAGGTGACCTTCACGTGACGTTCAAATGACTCTTCAAGGTCAAACCAATGGTACCATCTTATGGTCCCCTCGAAACCAAACAACTTTTGTCTGAAACATTTTTCTCTCCTGGGTTTGGTTTTCGAGATATTCGACTGAATGTTTTATAATGGGACACCCTGTATATTACTATTTAAAAAATATCAATATCAAAACAAATATAAATATGTTGAATATTCTTAGAATAATTGATCATAGTTAATTTTGGGCTGCCTTCCGAAATTCATGCCAGTACTAAAAATCTATAATATACTAACACGTGTATTATAAATAATTTTTAATACTTACAGTGAATTTCGGAACACAGCTTTGCTTATGTTTAACAAAGTGACTCATTGTAGATCGGGTTTTGGTATAAGTAATTTTATATTTTTATAGAATTAGTCGCGGAATAAGTTTGTATCAATGATAGTCGAATAGCTATACAAGTAAATCTTTTGATGAATTAAAATGTATTCATTAAGGACACGAAATGCGAAAAAGAGCAAAAAAATACCATGGCATCAGCCAGTAAGTATCCGGAAATTATGTTAGGTTATGTTGCATTTTATTTATTTTTATTTAAAACATTTTATTTGTAAAATGAATAAAAAGATTTTGTGTGTACGTGTGTTTCGTATATTGTACATTATATAAATTTATCAGAGAACATAGAAATCTATCGTTGTGTTTTTATCATTTCAAGGTATGATACCGCGAATTGTATTAACGCGGTACAAAATGCACAATGAAGAAGAAAATATTGAAGTATCACAACGAACAGTTACAAATAATGGTAAATGTTTTTGACAATTTTTTTATTTTGATATATGTATATATAAAAAGTAGTGAAATGTGTATATATCCAGATAGCCAAGCTTGATATGACATATTTAGCAAACAAATGCATCGCATGTATTATTATATATTTGCAGTATACTTGCTGACATCGAGATAGAATGCGTTACGAATGCAGCTATATGTCTGCTTCTACATGCAATCAATTAAGGAAGCAAATGGTCTGCAATATTGATATTACAATAATGTCTACAACATGTCAGCAATATGCTGACACGTTGCAATTAATTTGTTGTTATTAGCACATGAATTCATGTGAGTTCAACGTAACAGACATAATGCTGTCTCACCTTGTCTCTAGTTTGTTAAAATTAGTTGCTTTAACAATTATTGGCAACCTGACAGCAACCTCATTGCATTTGGCTATCTGGGTATGTCAAACATTGAAAGCGATTGTTGATGTGAATGAATTATAATGATTATAATAATCTTTTTCACAGCTAAGTTTTCGATAAACAAACAAAGCATGAAAAATGAGAAAGATTCATGTGAAGATAAAACTTTATTACAGGAGGAGAATATGATTGTTTCGAAAGAAGGTAAAATTAAGTAAAAAATAAAGTTAAACGTCCCAATAAACAAAACATTAATGTTATAATTTTCCACTAAATAATGTAATTGTAATATAATATGTCTTGTACACATAACAGTTATATTGTTAAGTGAAAAATTATAACATCATAATAACATATTACAATGTTAGCTTGTATTTATTTGTATTTATTATTAGGTTTTATTAATTATATAATTATCCAAATGATATTTATTTACATATGTATATTATATTTATGATGATTTTAAATAATTTTTAGAGAATTCAAACATTTCTACAGACCTGACTAGTTTTGAAAATATAACTGGATCAGATATTTCCATATCTGAAATATCAAAAATAATCGTTAATGAAGGTAAAGTAATCTTTTAACTCTTTTAATTTTTAATTGCATGATAAAAATACATGTTAATTTAATCATGTATGCAATTTTTTAAATAGTGTTTTGTATATAAAGCATACATACTTCAATTTACATAGTGAAATATGTTATTCATTACAGGTAATTATCAAGAAAAAAAATTAGATTCAGTAACTACAGTTGTAACAAATAAGTGAGTATTTTTGAAATGGTAATTTTGTATTTTTGTATTTTTGCATACCAATATACATTAAACATCTTTATTTTTAGATGTAAAATTACTAATATCGATACGGTAAATACTAAATACATTATACGAAATCAATCATGCATTGATGATCCTAAGGGTTTGTATATAAGATACTTGTACATATAAAGGCTATATATAAGAATTATTATAAGAATTATTAATATTAATCTACACATTTTAACAAAAAAATTAAATGCAAATGAATTTATTTTATGCTAACATCGAATTTAGCTTACAATTTTGTCTATGTATAAATTTGATTTTATTAATGTGTAAAGAATACTAATCTGCATTGTTTATCATCATTTTTATTTAATTACAATATTAATATGTAAAATACATATATATATATATATATATTCACTTAAAATAATATATTTATTATATCTTCTTTTATTTCAGATAATAATTACTCTTTACATAGAAACACAGATATGTCTAATATTAACGATTTTGTTAAAAATGACATAAGAAATGCAAGCAATGACATCATTAATGATTTAAATATTTCGCCAATAATAACCGATATGCTTAAGAAAGAGATAATTGATTGCAGCTTTATGAATTCTAGTCAATTTTCTAATTCATTTAATACAGGTAATTGTCTTTATTTTGTATAAATTGTACATAAAACTATTAAGTTTTATATTTGCTATTATTTTTCTATAAATTATTTAATTACTATTATTGTTAATCATTAATTAGATATTTAATACACATTATTTTATTATTATTATGTTATAGATGTATGTTTTAATTCAATTTCACTAGATAATAATAACGAAAAACAGTCTCCTTCAATTTCCTGCAAATTTCAAGAAATTGAAACAAACAATGTTAATTTGTGCTTTGCGCAAGATACTGATACAAAAGTACAAGGTATTAGAGCCATATGCTGTTACTTAATTTTAATTATATGCTGTTACTTAATTTTAATTATATTCTAATGTTTAAACTTATTATTTAATGTTTTTGTAAATAAAGACAGATATTGAAAATGATTCTGATTATGTAGAAAGGGAATATTCATTAACTGCGAGTGATTCTGAAGACACAGAGAAATCAGAACAAGGAAATGACATCAAAAACAACTTTTCTAACGCACAAAATGATTCAACAATATCTACAGGCATGGATGTTAGTAATTCTAAGGAATGTGAAACTCGGCAAGATGAGCAAACAGTAATACCTACAAAACTTATTGGCATAAAAAAATATATGTGTGTGTTTTGTAACAAATTGCAAACAAAAATTGCTCGACATTTCGAATTAGTTCATTCTAACGAACCTGATGTTCAAAAGTTCAAATATTTACCTAAAGGTTATAGAGAAAGAAGAAATATCATCGATATTTTAAGAAAAAAAGGAAATTTCATATTTAATATTGAAAAACAATATGAAGGACAAGGTTTTATTCCTTGCAGACGGGCAAGAGAAAATCATCCTAAAATTCTTAAAAATTATCTGGCATGTGGGAATTGCAAGGGCCATTATTTAAAATCGACAATACGACATCATTTTAAAAAATGTACAGGTCGGACAGGAAAGAATAGTCGCATCGTTAAAGTAATGGGCCGGAGATTAGAAGGCAAATGTCTCAAAGATGCTGATGAGAGAGTACGGCGATTAGTATTACCAGCAATGAGAAATGATGACGTAACACGCAATATTCGTTACGATAGTTTGTTGATATTATATGCAAATTCCCAGAGCAAAAAATATAGGCATTCATCGCATCATTTACAAATGATTCGAGCTCGATTACGGCTCGTAAGTCGGCTATTGATAACGATGAGAAATATTAACAATGATATAACGTCTTTAACTTCTATTTATGATCCAAAATATTATGATACTTTTTTAGATGCCATAAATATTGTTGCACAATATAACAAAGAAAAAGATACTTATGAAAAGCCTGCCATTGCGTCTAATCTTGGTACATACGTAAAGTATATTGGTGAACTTTTAATAACCAGATGCATAAAGGAACATGACGATAACACGAAAACAAATGTGAAAAATTTTTTAAAACTGTTAACTGTTGATTATGGAGCAAGCGTTAACAAAACTGTAGTCGAATCTCAAACTCAATTTAAAAGACAAAAAATTACTAAACTTCCTACAATGGAGGATATAAAAAAATTGCGGAATCATTTATTAAAAATTCAAAAGAAATCATACAATAATTTAAAAAACAAATTTTTATTATCTTATTGGATTTCTCTTGGTGAAGCTACTTTAACATCAATACAATTATTTAACCGTCGTCGGCCAGGAGAAACTGAACGGATATTAATTTCTGATTTCAAAAGCTACGATAGAATTAATGAAAATATTAATACATTCAGTGGCTTATCTAAGGAAAAAATAGAACAGGCACAAAAATATGTACGATTTTGTATACGCGGAAAGTTAGGAAGAACTGTTCCTATAATATTAGATGAACTTAATTTAGAATGTGCACAAATGTTTTTACAATTAAGAAATAAAGCCAAAGTGCACGTGAAAAATCCTTACTTATTCCAGAACATGACAAAGTTATTGATAAACATTTAAATGCATATCGAGCCATGTTGCGTTTTGCTAAAGAGAGTGGAACTGAATTTCCTGAAACATTACGTGACACTACACTCAGAAAACATATAGCCACTATGGGAATTACTCTTAATTTAACAGATCATCAGATTACAGATTTGGCCAATTTTATGGGTCACCATGAAAAAATACAGAAAACCAGTAATAGTTAAAGATATTACAGAAGTCTCACAACTGCTAGAAGCTGCACAAGGCGTGAGGGATAAAGCAAACAATTTAATTGATGAAAGCGACAGCGATGAGGATGAAAGTAATATAAACACAGAAATTACAGAGAATAATGAAATATTTAACAAAATTAGTTATTTACAACAATCAAGTGATAGTGAGTAAAAAATTTATTTTCTAAATATATAGATTACTTCTTTATCATTTTAACATGTTTCTATGTTTCTATGTTTCTAATGTAGGCTCATTTTCAAGTCCAATGTATAAAAAACGTACAAAAAATGAAGTGAAAGCGGTACAAAAAAAACGTAGATCAGGAGGTAAGGATCTAATTTACAGTGTACATTCGATCAATAAGTTAATAACGTTATTTATAATATTAAATAATCACAAAATAAAAAAGATTTATTTATGTATCTGTGAAAATGCTCCTAATTTTCTTTATATGCAGATGCATTTGCAACGCCTGTTAAACGAACACAGTGGACACAAGAAGAGAAAAATGTTGTATTAGAAGCATTTAAAAAACAATTACAGACTAATACATTAATAACTGGAAAAGAAATGCAGAATCTTATATCTAATACTCCATGTCTGGCTAAACGATCAGTTCCACAAATGAGAATATGGCTACATACACAAAAGAAAAAATTAAATTTTTAAAGTCATTTATTACAAAAACTATTAATATTTTTTTATATTTGAAAAAATAATTTAATGTGCAACATTGAAACTTTATAATTTGAACTTTATTAATTGTGATAATTATAAATGTGATAATTATAAATTTTAGGTTTGTTGTTTTGTTAAAATGTTGCACAAAATGAATATGAAAACTTTAATAATATTTGCTTGATTTTCCATAATGTGATAATTATATAGTTTTATAATTATATAATTTTTATATTTGCTATTTTGTTTAAATATTGCACGAAATGAATATTGAAATTTTCATTTAAATTTTAATTAAAAAAGTAATTAGATATATTTGATTTTTATAATGTGATAATTATTGTGCAACAATTACAATTTTTATGTTCGTTGTTTTAAGTTTAAACATTGCATGAGATTACAGACTGAACTTTTATAACAGAAAATATTTTTATTTTTATTTTATGTTAAATACATGAATAAAAGAAAGTACTGTGATATAGATATATTAATATAGATACATAATATAGACACAAACTTGTGAACATTTATTTTATAAAAGAATTTTATATACGACTTGTAACGATGCACCCCGGAATGCATCGTTTCCCGGCAGAACATCAGCCGGAAGCTGCCGCCCGACGACCACCGTAGGCAGACTTGACAACTGCCGGAGAACCGCACACGCAATCCCGAGCACCGTCACCGGGAGCCGACGAATGAGAACCCCCGCGCAATTATACCGTTATTTTTTCCGCCGGCCGGTGGGAGGGAATAACAAATACGCCGGCGCGTGCCATAATTAGCGGTATAAAAAGGGCTCCCGGTGACACTTAAGTTCAGATCCTTCCGATCCTCTCGAGCGAAAGCTAGTCAGAAGGCAAGCTTAAAGCATAAGAGAAACTCCTAGCGACTAATACGAGCCGAAGGTAGTGTGAACGCTGCCTCAGCCGATCGATATCGGCGCTCAATATCGCTCTCTTCCAAATATCCTAATTAAGACGTCGTATCACGTCACGAGGTGGAACCTGAGCCGCCTCCGACGCTCGCTAGCGTCGCGACGCCTTCCGAAAACCCAAAATCCATCCAGGGAAGCGAAATTAATAAATTAAAATCCCGAATTAAAGCCGAACGCTTGGAATACGGGAACCGCCACAAGAACCGGCAAAAGAAGCGCGACAAAAACCTCGCCGCTGCGCGCCGAAGAAACGCGCCCTTTAAATCGGTGCATCGTAAAAACAGCGATTTTCCGTATGAGAATTAAATCCGCGGACTATCCGATCATAACCGCCGAACCAGCGCAATTACAACTCACGACTCCGCTGAAATAAGACTCCAAGCAACGTGCGAAAACGAGGATCACACATCCGGGACAATCGATATATCGATTGTCGGCCGCGCGCGCGATCTTCCTCACGCCGCGCGAAATCTACGCATCCGCGCACGCACACACAAGCATCCGTACCGAACAATTTATACATATATACACCCACCCACCCACCCACCCACCCACCCACTCACACACACACACACACACACACACACACACTTGTATACACCACACGTTAAAATAAAATACATTTACAAATACATTCAGAGCATTTCTTCCTCCTGGAACCGACGGCTATCCGTTCTGCGATCCGCGCGAAATAGCGACGTTACAGACTTAAGTATTCGTTTTCTTTCATTAATTATATTTTTCAGGTACGTAATAATAAGTTTTTTTAGCTACATAATAAGGAGAAAATGTATAAGATGTACTATTTTTATGTTTATTTTTATATTATAATCGTATGTAATATTATTTAATGATGCAAAGTAAAAATACCTAAAGGTTTTGTTCTCCTTTCATATTAGAATTACATGTCACGTTTATTTAAAAGAATATATGATAAAGTATATGTTGCAAATTGATTTCATATTTTAATAAAATAATGAAACTAATATGTATATATAGAATTAAGGATTCTTTCTCCTTACAATGAAAAAAAGTCGTATTAATCTAACAATAAAAGTACATGGTATCTGAAGCAAATAAACAAAAAAATAGTACAATACATGCAAAATGCATTGAATTGTACCTTTACCATATTCTCTATCTTATTGATATTAATACACATTTCTTTTACAAATTTATAAATAATTATATATAGTTGTTCTATTAGTAGCTGTAAAAAGAACCTTATATACATTATATACATTATATATACCCTGCATATACTATTCTATTTATATATATTTTGTACATATTCTTTATGATTTTTATATTTATATTATTTTAATACTTATCATTGCATTCATCAATTAAATTGTTGGGTATTAATACTTAAAAACTGTTCATTGCTGATTATGGAGTAAGTGTTAATAAGATTGTAATCGAATCTCGCGAACTCAATGTAGAAGACAAAAAATTACAAAACTTCCTACAATAGAAGACATAAATTGCTGCATCACCTATGCTTTATACAATACTTCTAGAAGTTGTGAGACTTTTGCACTATCTTTAATTATTACTAATGTTTTGTACACTTCCTTGCGTATTTTATAATGGCTAGTGAAATTAGTCGTATCTATAATGGTGGTGGTCTGTTAAATTAAAAGTACTTCTTAAGGTGGAAGCACATAAAATTGCAGGAACACATAACCATAAGCGTAAGAAAATTGATTGGTTCATTTTCTTATGCATATATTTGTGGACCAATCAATTTCTTTATGCTTATGGTTATGCGTCTATGCAATTTTATGTGCTTTCACCTTAAGTCTAAGGGCCTATCCAGACAAACTTGCATAGGTGCATATGCATAACATAAGACCATATGGACCAATGAGCATTGAGTATTATGTTATGTAAGTCAATATAGCGATTTAATACTCAATGCTCATTGGTCCATATGGTCTTATGTTATGCATATGCACCTATGCAAGTTTGTCCGGATAGGCCCTTAGGGCTATCGCACACGAAATTGCATAGCTGCATGTGCATAGCATAAGATCATATGGACCAATGAGCATCGAGTATTAAGTCGCCATATTGACTTACATAACATAATACTCGATGCTCATTGGTCCATATCGTCTCATGCTATGCACATGCAAGCTATGCAATTTTGTGTGCGATAAGCTTAAGACTTTTAAGACCATTACGATATGCTAAGTGCTACGGCCCTTAACCTAATCTCATTAGCTTTTTCGTCGTATCGTTATAAGGTCTGTTCGATAATATGGCTGCGGTCCAAGAAGCGCTCTGGTGATTGGTCAATCTCATTAGATTGACCAATCAGGTAAAAGAAATCCCTAAAAAATTACCCTTTTAAAAAAAAGGTAAAAAAAGGTGCTAAGTCCCCGTAAAAAACAGTATATGTATTTGTAAAATGGTGTATTATTAACTGTAAAAAACTACTGTATTGTATATCCTACAAAAATAATGATATCAAAAAAGTTGCGCTAAGTGAAAATAAAAGCTTATAAAAATACTTTAACCAAAAAAAGTTATACAAAATAGCTGATTTAATTTTCTACATTATATCCTAGAAAAATAATGATATCCAAAAATTACGCTAATTGAAAATAAAAACTTAAAATAATTTAACTAAAAAAAATTGTACAAAATAATTGTTTTAATTTCATACAAATAATATTAAAAAGTTGCGCCAACTGAATAAAAATTTTTACTATAAAATAGACATATTTCTTGTTTATTTTCAATATTAAAAGAAAAATGATATTAAATGAATTGTAATATATCTATTATAAAAAATCGAATTGAAAATATGAACAATCATATACATTGCAATAATCATATGCATATATCCTGAAAAGTTTAATTAAAAAAAAAAAGACAATTTTTTTTTTGTTAAATAGAAATTGACTTTTTATGTAAGCATTATATCATGCTCGCAATATTCAACTAAAATTCATATACATCAATGGAAATAAATAAGTTTAAAAGAATATATTACAAAAATTTATAATTGATAAATTTTGAGGACATACTAGTCAATTACAAAACAAGATTTATTTTACGATATCTCTATGTATGTATATATATTTCTTTTCCTTATATACACCTTTTCTTTTTCTTTTTCTTCTCCTTATATACACCTTTTGTATTTATCTCTTGATGATATACTAATACATTAAAATGTTTAAAATATAACAAGTTTTCTGCAATCTCCACTGATTGATTATTTCTGATAAATTTTTTTAGTAATTTAATAATTACTATTTTAATTTGTAATTTGAGAGTATCGAAAATGAGTAGAAAATCGAAAAAATTCATGATTGATATATTTTCAGAACATAAACTAACAAACTAAAACGTTTTATACATAATATACTAAACTCTTAGTGTTTTCCTTCAATTTATATATTTACTATTTTTATTATTTTAATGTAATTTATTTTCCTTCTTTTTATAAAAATGATAATAAGAAATACATACTGAAAAAAACATATTATATATGTTTTGAAAATACATACTAATAAATTAATATAGAAATTATATTATGATTTAATGTAGCATTCATTTTTTTGTTTTATCAGCAAGAAAAAATGAGTATAAAACTAGAATACATGAAAACATGGCTAATAAATGAAATTCTCTTGTGTCCCTAAAATGTACGAAATACAGAACTATATTCATATACATTTGGTCCATTATGGAAACATTCATTCCACAGATTTTATGTCTTCGAATGTTACCAATCATAAAATCTGTTATTTTAAGGACAGCCTTCAAAATATACCATATGGAAAAAAAATTATGAGCTTGGTCCTCAAAAGTAGCAAATGTCCTCGAAATATACCTTACGTGACAAAAAATGTCCTTCAAATGTACCAAAAACACACACACACATATATATATATATATATATATATATATATATATATCTTTACCAAAGGAATAAAATTATTGAAAATAAAATTATTGCATGCAATTATTGAATGCAAAAATTATAAAATATAAGAATAGTATTTACCAAGTAACTCTGCTATCTTCCCTATTGTTTTATTATCTCCCCTTCATCCGGTCGCCGCAATTCTATTCTTTGTCCGCTGTAACAAATTAAAATAATATTATAATTTCGAACTTCTAGCGTTAATTATTATTCTTTATTATAAGATTATGATTTTATAATTAAGTATTATTGTCAACAACTTATAATTATGTTACGCAACCGATCTTTTACAAAATTATACTACACACAATATTTTTGTTAATAACTATGTAATTACAATGATTTGAAGCACCGGAATTTAACGATGTTATTAATAATATTATTACTTTTAAACGAAACATTCTACAAAGATCATTTATGTCTTAAATGATAGAGGAAAATTCATTAAATCGAAACATATAAATATGCATATTGCAAAATTCTGGATGCTAATACATTATTATAAAAAGACTTACCATTATAATAATATGTATGAAAACCTTTGCTGTCCCCACTACATCACAACACGCTTGAGGAAGAGAGACAGAACTAACTTTCGAGCCGCCGACGCCGCCTACCATCGCCTATGCCTGGAACAGAAGTGGGAACCGACGATATAAAAAGGGGCAAACTGCAGCACCAGCGCTTGCACTTCATTAGCACTTGTTTCGCACTTTTTCGCACATTTCCGCCAGTTTATTAGCAACAAGCATCTTAACCGAGCATATAAATCTTAGTCTCGATATACAGATTGTATATTAATATTGAAATAAAATGTTTTATTCACGACGTTTGAATCTTCTACCATCTCCTGCACTGCCTTGCCACTTCTTCAGATTTTCACTAAGATTGAGTAATCCAGAGAAGGAGCAGCGGTGCCTTTCTTCAATTTCGAATTCCACCAATCGGTAAGTAATATAAATAAATTTATCTTATATTAATTCTTTACCAATTCTAACTTTAACTCTGCATGATAATTCAAATTCTAATTATTACCCTATCAACCATTCTTCACACTTACCTTCTTTATACAGACATTTAGTTTTCTCTCGAATTAAATATATTCAATTTCCACCGGTCCTCAGTGCCTAGCACTTAGAGCGTAGCGTCGTTCTGGTCAGTCACTCGATGTACATTGGGTAGCTTACTACTCCTCTGCCGCTTTCATAAAGAGATTCTCTTGAAGAATTTCTTTTTGGATTCTGAGCCGCTGTGACGTCTTTGTACATCGATACTCGACCTCGAATGAGAGACTGGCTCTTAGAGGATCTGTCGAAATAATAAATTTTATGCACTGGCTTATAATTTAATTATTAAAATATATAATTTAATTATTAAAATATATAAATATTAATTATTAAAATATTATATAAATTTCATACTTACCTAACATAAGCCGCTTTTATTCTTATGTCATTAAGTGGCATAGTCTGTATCCATGAATCCTCTCCCGTCTAGATACTTCTAAATGAATCTGAAAATTTTAAAATAAAATTAACAATTCACAATCATCATTTAATATATTTATATACATATTTTAACAATTTTAATACGGAACATACACATTTATTCCAAATATTACGAATGTTATGAACAATTCACTGCATTAAAATTTTACTTAACCGTTAATTCAGATTACTATTTTCTTTCATTTTATTTTATATTATTGGTGTAATCTCATTTGACTCATATTTTTCTCCCGAATATTATATTATTTCATCTTATAAAATATTTTATCCTTTATTATTCTAAACCCTGACTATCTTCAATATCTTACAGATTCTATTCTTCAACTCGTCTATGTTCTCTTATTTTTAGTCATCGGAATATTAGATTTATTATTTCATTTTCTTAACAGGACATTCACTCTGAAACATATATCCTTATACGAAGGTGTCGGACATTAAACCGATCCATTACATCAAATCACTTAATACACATGAGATTGTTAATGATAATCACAACAAAATTGTCATTGACATTCATCTGTCTTCGTTTTCCAATTTTAAATACGACGTTTCTAACATTAACGACAAGTGGTTCATTAATTTGTCGTCAACACAAATTCCTGATAATATCAAAAGCTTCCTACAATTGGGTGAAAACTTCAGCTTACCGGTAACAAATAAGACCAAATTAACAACAGAATTCATAATCAATTTTGAAAATAACCTTGTAAAACTTTCACATGATAAACGCAATGCGGTCAGGAATAAGTCCACTAGGGTGATTAACTCTATACCTTCGTACCAATATCCACTCACCAAGACTCATAAATGGCTCTTACATCTCAACAAGGTCACGAGAAATTTTCTTAATGACAACCAGAATCTCATTATTACCAGAGCTGACAAAGGCAACATCACAGTTGCACTTGATAAGGATAATTACATCCACAAAATTGAAGAGTTGCTCCAAGATAAAGAGACTTATATGGTTATGGAAAAAAACCCTATTAATAAACTTATTTCGAACTTACGGACGTTACTTACTAGATGGAAAAATAATGGTTACATCACACCTAAGATATACCGCTCATTATCATACAGCGAAGGCTCTCTTCCACGAGCCTATGGCTTACCAAAAGTACATAAACCTAATTGTCCGTTTAGAATAATTGTCTCGTCTATCGATAGTCCTCTTTATCAACTGGCAGCATTTCTACATGAAAACATGATTAAAAGTTTTCCTACAGTACACAGCCATATAGAAAACAGTTTTGAGTTAATAAGAAAATTGAAAGATGTACATTTAGAGAATAACTACAAGCTTGTCTCCCTAGACGTCATATCGCTTTTCACCAATATTCCCATAGACCTCGCGATTGATAGCGTTTCAAACAGGTGGGATTACATTAAAGATAACATTGAACTTCCGAAATCAGAGTTTATGTTAGGAGTGAAAATGGTGTTAAATTCTACCTTTTTTACATTCAATAATACTTTTTATCAACAAATGTACGGCACTCCAATGGGATCACCCCTTTCACCAATTATAGCAGATATTGTCTTACAAGATATTGAAACTAGAGCTTTAAATAGTATTAATTTCACACCACCTTTTTTCTTCAGGTATGTTGACGACATAATCACTGCTTGTCCTTCCAACCTCACTGACCATACACTAACAATTTTTAACTCATTTAACTCGAGATTACAATTCACATTGGAAGTTGAAGGTAACAAGTCTCTGAGCTTTCTAGAAACTATGATCATATCGAATAACAACAAACTATTTTTTGATTGGTACCATAAACCAACATTTTCCAGCAGATATCTGAATTTCCTTTCACAGCATCCTGGTTGCCAAAAAAGAGGCACAATAATTAGCCTAGTGGAGAGAGCTTTTATTTTGGCACATCCGATTTTTCTCCAAAAGAATATTAAGCTCATTATTGAGATCCTACTCAAAAATGGTTATCCTCTCAAACTTATTTTTGACACGATTAACCACAGACTCCACTCTTCGACACGAAAATCTACGTCTAAATTTGCAATAGAAAATGAAACACCATCATATTTCACGGTTCCTTTCCTACCGTCATTAACGGATAATTTAAGATACAACTTGAAAGACACGAATACCACGCTATCATACTATAGCCTAAACAAACTTAATGCAATCATTAGATCTCATAAGGACGTTATCCCGAAAGATTCTAACAAAAATGTCGTATACAAAATCGAATGCGATAATTGTGACGCAACTTATGTCGGACAGACAAGTAGGAAGCTAGGTACAAGGATTAACGAACATAAGAAACACATAAATAGATGTACAACTAATAAGTCGGTTATTACCGAGCACAGGTTGAATTTCGATCACGAATTTAAATGGGATGACGTGAAAATATTAAACAAAGAATCTTTTTATAACAAAAGATTAATTTCAGAAATGATATGCATTAAACGACAGCATAACGGCTTAAATTTACAGACGGATACAGAGTGTTTTCCAGATATTTACAATGATATAATAAACAAACTTCCCAATGTCTGAGGTCATACACAGAATTTTAAACGACTAACAGTTCGTTAGATTTGTCATTTGTAATCTGGCCTTTGTAAGAGAAAGTTATGGTTAAAAGTATTATTTAGGATCGTTAACATAATTTTCTCATGGTGACTCTTAGGATACATGTTTGTTCAATTATGTTCATCGCGGCAATGTAAGTGCATTCATCACAATACTTTCATTTGATAACTTTATATTCGTGAAATGATTCAATTCCTCACAAGTTTGTGACCGTTTTTTGTTTTTTGTTCATGATTGAGTTTAATTGATCTAATTACTAAACTGTCAGGAATTGGATTGTTACTTGACCATTTTCCCATAGTTTTATGAGATAGTTGACCATCATTATTGACTTGTTACTTTCACTATCTACATTTTATTATCATTAATTTTCACCATCCACTTTCATTTAATCACTATTTTATACTAATTAGTTATTTATACATTGTTAAATTATCTATACATTTTTGATCTATACTTGCAATTCGAGGAGACAAGTCATTAATTTTTTTGCGGTCTTACAGATTTCCTTGGGAGCACGCTCAAATTTGGGCCAATTAACCTAAATAAGAGTAGATTTGTTTCACAAGGATATGTCTGCCGACCGTTTGAGTTTGATGATGAGCATCACCTAGTTTGGAGCCATCCACTTTAAGGTCTATAAGCCATTTACAATATGATAGGCACAACAGATGTGATTGGAGTCTCATCACCTTAAGATCACTTCCAGCTTGCATCTCTCTACGTAAAAGCCTTATGACTTCTAGATATGCGAATTTTCTAACACTTCATCTCGGTTATCATTCCTTTTTTATATTTTCTTTTTTTCAAAAAACCTGCGCTGAAGAGGACTTAAAAATAAGTCGAAACGTCCGCACATGTCATCAAAAATTTTTATAATTGTCTGTATCAAAATTATATATCAATCTTGTAATTATGATTCACTAATACACATATATATTTAACAATCTTTAATAATCGTCAGCTCTCTATGCCTTATTGACCACTTTACGTTTTGAATATATCCTTATACTTCATTATTCAAAATTTATTAAATCACCGTAAGTAACATATCCATTATTAACATATCATTGTTAACACATAAATCAATACTAAAAAGACTCCCTCAATAGATGGTCAACCCGCGTAGAGTTGATCAGATTACAAATCGAGCCTTGTCACTTCGCGAAGGACGGGTACGCCGTCGCGAACAAAGCCAGCGGCTTATTAGGATCGGGACGACTATTCCGCGCCAGCTCTTTGTGGATGTAGACGACATCCCGGCGGACATTGAAGCTGCACACAACGAACACGAGGAACTGTCATTCGCCCCCTGTCTTTAGACCCCTCCGACGTCCCTGAGAACCGTGAACACGACTGTCATATCCCGCGCCTAAATTTTCCGCGAATCTCACTGCAAAAACGACTAAGTCCATTCTAGCGCGTTTGAATCACGCGCCTAGGCGCGCCATGACACCGAACCTCATCCTGCGGCCGAGCGCGGCGCCGCAGTAGTATAAGCTTCCGCCGAACGCCGAGAGATGGCGCTCATCCCGGGCCCCTCTCTCTCGGAGCTCCCCACTCTCGACCGCCGCAGCGGCCGAGCCGCCGAAATCGAGGGACCTCAGAGCGGGCCCAGTCTCAGTCAGTCGACATCGTGACTTCGAACCGAAAAGATCTAGCTCCCAAGCAGAGCTCTAATACTAACTCCAACTTCTAAATCTAACTCTAAATTCTAACAAGGAAAGGGTCGGAAGTGTCCCCCTCCGATTTTAATGAGCTTTGAATATGTTGTAGTCTAGATCAAAATAGGAGACACGTATTTTTTTATAAGTGCTGAGTCGGCCGTTAAGGGGGTGAAACACCTTCTTGAAAAAAATCGATTTTTTCATTTCTCAGCGGATACCGTCGAAGCGATAAGAGATATAAACAAAAGTTTCAAATAAAAGTTTTATGGTCTTTAATGTACTTCAAAATCATGTAATCAGATTTGTCGAAAATGTCATATTTTTCGAAATCCCCCTCCCTCCCTTTTAATGTTTGAAAATTTTTAAATTTGTCTCATAACAAAACTTATAGCTCATTTAACGACAAATTCAATCATATATAATAAAGTTGTATTCCGAAGTCATTATATATATGTATATGGAAATATTACATAAAATACCGTACATAATTATTGCATACAAGAATAACAAATATTCATGGTTGATATCGGTTACAAAGATGATGATCATGAAAGAAATGATTTATACAAAGGGATTTTTTACACCATGCGCAAGAAATTACAGCAATTTCACCGCAAATATCACATGTTGGTTTTAAATTAGTTTTGAAACAAAAATCTACTGGTGTATCAAATTCTTCTGGTTTCTTTTCTAAATAACCACTTTTATACCATGCATATTTGAATAAATTTTTAAACCTTGGTGATGAAAATTGATTATGTGTTAATGATTGTAATTTTAAAATATTGTTTCTTGAATGAAGCTTGACGTCAAGATCTAAAAGCATGATGGTATCTGAAAAATGTCTAACAAAATTTTTCCATAAACGAAAACCGAATACATCTAAAGGTTGTATTTTTCCCGTTGCTCCAGCTGGTATAGTTAACAAATTAATATTGTCTATAAAATCTGGTTTGTTTCTTTGAATTATATCAGGACAATGACCAGTCCAAGAATCTAATAATAACACTGATTTTGGTCCAACATTTGGAAAAAACACTTCTTTTATCCAGATCTCAAAATGATGCGATGTTAATTTTCCAGATTTTGATGCCATGACAAAGATATTATTATCTTTAAACATTGTTTCTTTTACTATTGGACCAAATGTTCCAGTAGGTTCTTTTAAAACAATAAACAGAGGCGATAATAATCTACCATCAGCTGAAACAATAGGTTGTATAGTATAACTATGTGTAGTTGCTGATATGGATTGTACTATGCGCTCTACTTTTTTAATACCAATAGGTGATAGTGAACGACCGGAATGAAATTCTAATTGAAATCCACTTTGGTCCGAATTATATACATTTTCAATTCCATATTGTATAATAGAAGATTTAACATTTTCGATAAATGACTTGCTTCGTGCTTCTAAATCTTGTCTGACGCTAAATTTTTTTTTGTTATAAATTTTGTAATTTTTCTAGATACGATATTATGTGCAAGCTTAAACCTTTTTACCCATGATAATGATGCTGTAAACCCAAGTAGATTTACTTCCTTCTGTGCGCGAAGAGCCCATCGAGCAATATCAATGTCATGAATAATTATTCCCTTTTCAATACCTTCATGGAATTTATTTAACGTATATGTTGAAATTTCTTTCAGTTTATCAAATCTGTTGCCACCTTGATTTACTTGCTGCTCCCATCTTCTTAATTGACGTAATGACGTGACTTTCCGAAATCTATTTCTTATAGATGCAAGAGTTCTTGACTTTTTTGTTCCACTTCTCCGTAACTCTACTGCATTTCTTTTATATTCTATTGGTACAGAATCCGCAACACATTCAATTTCTTTTACAAAATATGTGTCTTCTTCTCTTTCTTCATCAATTACAGGTTCTACTTCAGGTATATCAAATTCGTTTTGAAAATCTAATGATGATTCTTCATAAACTTCAAACGCTTCTTCATACATTGATCGAAGCATATTTTCCATCATGTCTTTTGTTTCATTTTCATCTGTTGTAACAGGACTTTCTGGGAATTCCCCAGTCATATACAGTGCAGTGTATAGCAGTACTGCTACATTTCTTGGATTAAACATTATCTAAAAAAATTATTAACATTATGTATATTTGTTTTATAAATATTAGCAAAAAAATACTTATTAGCAACAAAAATATTTTATTATTTAATGCGTATTAATAATTTATTACGTTTTCCGAGTTTCATGAAAAATAGAACAGTTTTATCACATAACTTAAATAAAGTAATAAAATATTAATTATAATTTAAATACATTAAAACAAAACAGATAAACCGCAATTTTGAATGAAGTGTAAGTAAAAGCAAAAAACTATAAAAGTTTTAAAAATCGAAAAAGTACATACATACTGTATTGTTGTGTGCGTGGGGCACAATTGTTTTTTCAGGATAACGGCTAGTCTTGTTAATTAACTCGAGCACTTGTTAATTATTTGATAACTGATTTGTGACTGTCCGCCGCTTCTAGGCGGTGGCTTTTAACGCCTCCGGTTCTGAACGATTATCGGAGGAGGATCGCGCGGTGGCATGACCAAATAAAATCATTGGTTATTTCTAAAGTGGCGTGATCAAAATGCAAGCGAAGGAAGTCCGAAGACTTCCTCGCATTTTATTGCAATTCAGCGCTATTTCGAGAGTGATTTCTTCCTCTGTTTGATGACTTGGCCGTGTGATACTGGCTGTATCAGCACTTCGGGCAGCTGACTTTCTTATCGCGACGCATTTTTTCGCTCGCTTTATAAGTTATAATCCTTTTAATTATTTTCTTATATATATAAATATATTTACTATCGCGCTCGCGTATATTCGATAGACGCTTTAATAGTAATATGTGTTCCACTGCACGCAGTTGTTAATAAAATAATATATTGCACCAACTCATTTCGCGAATGCGACATCTGTTTATTCATAGAATTGAATCTATTAACATCGGCATCTGATCAATAATTTTCCTTGTCCGACTAGTTTTATTTTTCATGCATTAAAAACATTACTTTTCCATATAAATTATATGTATATTTATTGTCACATAATATAGACATATATTATAATTATAATTATTATATAATTTATAATTATATTTATAAATATAATTTCTATAATTTATAAAAATATATTCTCATAAATTATTTATTGCTAATTTATGGTTGCCTCTGTGAGTTTGCGAAGAAAAATGACTGTCGCTGTGAATAACGAGCGTCATAAGGCGGATAAAGCGGGCGTATAGTAGTGTATAGGGATATTTTTAATTTATTTCTGAAAAATGTGACTTCGGAATACAACTTTATTATATATGATTGAATTTGTCGTTAAATGAGCTATAAGTTTTGTTATGAGACAAATTTAAAAATTTTCAAACATTAAAAGGGAGGGGGGGGGATTTCGAAAAATATGACATTTTCGACAAATCTGATTACATGATTTTGAAGTACATTAAAGACCATAAAACTTTTATTTGAAACTTTTGTTTATATCTCTTATCGCTTCGACGGTATCCGCTAAGAAATGAAAAAATCGATTTTTTTCAAGAAGGTGTTTCACCCCCTTAACGGCCGACTCAGCACTTATAAAAAAATACGTGTCTCCTATTTTGATCTAGACTACAACATATTCAAAGCTCATTAAAATCGGAGGGGGACACTTCCGACCCTTTCCTTGTAAGTCGAACTCTAACTTAAGATTTTTGTACTAGCTCATATATACCAGTGTCTAGAATATATTCCTTTTATTTTATATATCAACGTCGTGATTATTTATCGAATCCTACCTTGCATTTAGTTGAGATTTCTCACCAGGCACGCATTCATTTGTAATAAATTCTAAATAACATTGTGATCTTGGACCATCGATATCTGTCAGAGAGGACCACCGCTCACAGATATAGCTGAGATATTTTCAATCAGTGAGGACCACCGCACATTGAACAATAGCGAAGCTACGATTAATCCAAGAATCATCCAATTGTTTAAAATACAATAATCGATATCGCAATCTTGGACTTATTCTATCTGTCAGAGAGGACCACCGCTCACAGATACAGCTGAAATATTCTTGATCAGTGAGGACCACCGCACATCGAGTAATAGCTAAGCAATAATAAATCCAAGAATGTTTTTTATTTATTTAAATCATAATGCCTAAAACTCGCCGTGCCGGGAGAAAGAACCAACTACGCCGACTACGTCGCCATTACGAGTGCTCAGCGGATCGCTATACGCGCATCATTGATAATTATTTAGATCCGGAATACGAACAATTAATTGCAAACAATTCGAAAGTGAAGTGCAATACTGTGTGGCCGGAGAAGCTCACACCCATCGATACAGACGTCACCCCATTCCGGCCTGCCACCACCCTCCCTGGAGACCCACGAGGTGCATCACGTGTCTTAATCAACCACGGCAGCAAGCAGGAAGCCGAGCGATCCTGAGGAAACTTCTAGAATCTTCTCGAAGGTAAGAAAATCTTGTTCGAACGCGTTCGTCGAGCCCTTCGTCTACTAAAATTTACGACCACACCCCGACCCTTCGGCGCCGAGACACATTCCAACGCGCCTCATACACCTCGGAATTAAATCGCCAACGCCGTGCCGCGGATAAAACGCGATCCCGTGGAATCAGAGCAACAAAATTGATACTAACGCTAATAAATAATCACCAGAGACTCCCCTGTCGTCGAATTAATTCGATTCGCGGTTTAATTCGGCCCCGAAACGCGTTTTCTAAAAGTTTGATTCACTGGGGTTTAATCCGACGACCCAGTGACCTACTTTCACTTTGGCATTTAACGCGTGACCTATATATTTTGACCTAGTGACCTAGTGACCTAATTTCACTTTGGCATTTAACGCGTGACCTATATATTTGACCCACTTCCACTGACCTACTTCCAGTTCCGGGATTTAATCCGACAGCCCAGTGACCTAGATAAATTTTCTCGATGACCCAGTTTGGAAAACTCGCTTTCCGATCCGATTTTCTCGGCAAAAACAACTTTCTAAGCACTTTTCGCGTTAAATTCATACTTCCCCTAATGTGCCATCACGGATTAAAGAATTTTATCCACTCCCCCCCTTTCTCCCCCCTCGAACTACCCCTAGCTTATTGTCAGAAGGCGTGCGGATTTTCCCATGATATAACCAGAAACGCACTTTGCCCTGTTTGTTACTACTCCCTGCCGTCGGGAGAACACCAACAATACTCATATATAATTAAACACCAACTCGTGATTGGCGAATGTATTGGAGTCGCCTGTAATTCTTGCGGTAGTCGATTAAGTGGTTGCAGAGTCAGTGACGAGTGCGGGGAATGCTCACAACAATACATTGATTACCTTTCGCGTTCCGCAAGTTTTTCCCCTAACCAAGACGGCATTATAATTCCCATTGCATTCCCCGAGGAAGAATCCACCGGCTCAGAATCAGAAGATTAAGTCCGAGTTATTTAGATCGCGCGTATCCCCGGGAAGAACCGCATAGGTTTGCTTGACCCGAAAAAAGCGATCAAGTCCTGTCGTGTCCGACTACCCTGTAGCTCCGCGACACCCCGGGACGTAACACGTTATTCGGATTAAAAGCACTCATTTCTACTTAGTACAGTACTTCGCATCATCGCATGCTATCTTGAAAAAAGCATTTAATTCACGTAAATACGTCGCATAGGGGTGCGTTATTCGGATTAAAAGCACTCATTTCTACTTAGTACAGTATTTCGTATCATCAGATGCTATCTTGAAAAAAAGCGTTTAATTCATGTTAGTACGTCGCATAGGCGTGCGTTATTCCGATTAAAAGCACTCATTTCTACTTAGTTCAGTAGTTCGCATCATCGCATGCTATCTTGAAAAAAGCATTTAATTCACGTTAATACGTCGCATAGGGGTGCGTTATTCGGATTAAAAGCACTCATTTCTACTTAGTACAGTATTTTGTATCATGAGATGCTATCTTGAAAAAAAGCGTTTAATTCACGTTAGTACGTCGCATAGGTGTCCGTTATTCGGATTAAAAGCATTCATTTCTACTTAGTACAGTACTTCGCATTATCGCATGCTACCTTAAAAAAAAGCGTTTAATTCACGTTAATACGTCGTATAGGCGTGCGTTATCCGGATTAAAAGCATTAATTCCTACTTAGTACAGTACTTCACATCATCACATGCTATCTTGAAAAAAAGCATTTAATTCACGTTTGTACGTCGTATAGGCGTGCGTTATTTGGAATTATTAAAAGTATTCATTTTTGCTTATTTCAGTAGTTCGCATCAGTGCATGCTATCTTGAAAAAAAGCGTTTAATTCACGTTAGTACGTCGCATAGGCGTGCGTTATCCGGATTAAAAGCACTCATTTCTACTTAGTACAGTATTTTGTATCATGAGATGCTATCTTGAAACAAATCGTTTAATTCTAGTTTGTAAGTTGTATAGGAGTGCGTTATTCGTATTAATAGCATTCATTTCTGCTTAGTTCTGCAGTTCGTATCATCGCATGCTATCTTGAAAAAAGCATTTAATTCACGTTAGTACGTCGTATAGACGTGCGTTATTCCGATTAAAAGCACTCATTTCTACTTAGTTCAGTAGTTCGCATCATCGCATGCTATCTTGAAAAAAGCGTTTAATTCACGTTAGTACGTCGCATAGGTGTGCGTTATTCGGATTAAAAGCACTCATTTCTACTTTAGTACAGTACTTCGCATCATCGCATGCTATCTTGAAAAAAGCATTTAATTCACGTAAATACGTCGCATAGGGGTGCATTATTCGGATTAAATGCATTCATTTCTGCTTAGTTCTGTAGTTCGCATCATCGCATACTATCTTGAAAAAAAGCGTTTAATTCACGTTAGTACGTCGCATAGGCGTGCGTTATCCGGATTAAAAGCACTCATTTCTACTTAGTTCAGTAGTTCGCATCATCGCATGCTATCTTGAAAAAAAGCGTATAATTCATGTTAGTACGTCGCATAGGCGTGCGTTATTCCGATTAAAAGCACTCATTTCTACTTAGTTCAGTAGTTCGCATCATCGCATGCTATCTTGAAAAAAGCATTTAATTCACGTAAATACGTCGCATAGGGGTGCGTTATTCGGATTAAAAGCACTCATTTCTACTTAGTACAGTATTTCGTATCATGAGATGCTATCTTGAAAAAAAGCGTTTAATTCACGTTAGTACGTCGCATAGGTGTGCGTTATTCGGATTAAAAGCACTCATTTCTACTTAGTACAGTATTTTGTATCATGAGATGCTATCTTGAAAAAAAGCGTTTAATTCACGTTAGTACGTCGCATAGGTGTCCGTTATTCGGATTAAAAGCATTCATTTCTACTTAGTACAGTACTTCGCATTATCGCATGCTACCTTAAAAAAAAGCGTTTAATTCACGTTAATACGTCGTATAGGCGTGCGTTATCCGGATTAAAAGCATTAATTCCTACTTAGTACAGTACTTCACATCATCACATGCTATCTTGAAAAAAAGCATTTAATTCACGTAAATACGTCGTATAGGGGTGCATTATTCGGATTAAATGCATTCATTTCTGCTTAGTTCTGTAGTTCGCATCATCGCATACTATTTTGAAAAAAAGCGTTTAATTCATGTTAGTACGTCGCATAGGCGTGCGTTATTCCGATTAAAAGCACTCATTTCTACTTAGTACAGTACTTCGCATCATCGCATGCTATCTTGAAAAAAGTATTTAAATCACGTAAATACGTCGCATAGGGGTGCGTTATTCGGATTAAAAGCACTCATTTCTACTTAGTACAGTATTTCGTATCATCAGATGCTATCTTGAAAAAAAGCGTTTAATTCATGTTAGTACGTCGCATAGGCGTGCGTTATTCTGTGTTACGTCTCGAGTATTAATTTAGACTAACTAAATTTTTATTTCTCTTGACTAGAGGTTTATCTCTCAATTTATTTTCTAGGGCAACCTGCTAAGCCGGCTTTATCCTGGGACGCCGAGAGATAGAGTCTAAGGTAACCTTCTGGGTAGGAGAGTCTTATATCGACAGTAAAATACTCTAGGTTATTTAGTCCTGACCAAATTTCTTTTATTCTTTTCAATCAGTCATGGTGATACAATGTTAAGAATATATATATATGTATATTTTTATATAAACGTGTGTATTATAAGTTGATACATGTGTATATATGCTTTATTGAAATTATATCGTTTTAGATATGGTCCAGGAGAGCATTTATTCTGTTATTAAAGTCTTCGTTGTCTTCTTCTGGATCAGAAAAGAGGGGCTCTGGTGTTCGATTTAACGTATCTCTCTCGAATTCATTCCAGCAGTCCTCAAGGTCCTCCAGGGGTACCGGGGAGTAACTGGGAGATGAGTAATTAGACCATAAGGGGGAGCTCGGGGGAGAATATGGCAAGGGCGATACCGGGGGGGAATACGGGGATGGCACTTGGACGCCGACGTCAATCAGAGGCCTTATTTCGGCATTTCGTTCCCAGCCTCGGAGCAATGCTAGCGGTATTCTGCTTCCTCCAATGAAATATCGCTTGAATGTCCGTCTAAAGATTCGGTGTCTTCTTCTTCTATGATAACTCCGTCAGAGTTATTCTCTTGAGCTTCTTCTTGGGCAGGCTCAGGGCTTGGTTCGATGGTTAGAGGGGCAAACGAGAGTTCAAAAGGAATATCTTCTTGGTTATTATAAGATATTAAAATGTTAACTGGAATTTCGTCACGATCAATGAATAATCGTCGAGCGACAGGAGTTCCCGTTATTCTGCTCCTTATAATTGCTCGTCGTCTAACGCGACCTTCTCTGATGGAGAATTCACGGTTCAAGATTCTATCAATTCGTCTAGCGTTAACCATCTATAATTAATTCCATCGATTGTTAATAAACTCCTTTATGTAAAACTATGATTTATGAAAGGAAAGAATCTACTTACGATGATTAGTTTATTCCTTTATATAGAATCGTATGTTTATGTATATGTATATTCAAGATGAGGGGTCCTGTCAAGGGGGTAATTGAAACAACGTGTTAGTATGTTACCTTGTTAAAATATTTTTTAATAGAGAATGCGTAGAGAGGAAGTGGTTGACAGATTTAATATTCATGCTTAGATCGGAGCAGCATGATATAATATTGCTATGTTTCACTGTATAGTAATAGCGACTTTAATTTATTAATTCTTGTTTCAAAATTCTAGTTTGAGTCTAAGATTATCAAAGGGAAAGGATATGGGAATACAGACAATGTCAATCAATGACACGAATCAAAGCGGCTGACTTATATTTTGTGAGTATGAATTAATTGTATGTGTATTTAATTCGAAGTTATAAGTCAGTGCATAAAATCTATTGTTTCGACAGATCCTCTAAGAGCCAGTCTTTCATTCGAGGTCAAGTATCGATGTGCAAGACGTCCCGTCACAGCGGCTCAGAATCCATAAAGAAATTTTTCAAGAGAATCCCTTTATGAAAGCGGCAGAGGAGTAGTATGCTACCCAATGCACATCAAGTGACTGACCAGAACGGCGCTACGCTCTAAGTATTGAATACTGAAGACCGGTTGAAATTAAAATAATATTCAACTTGAAAAGAAACTAAATGTCTGTATGAACGGTCAAGGTTCAAGGAAAAATAGTAAAGTAGTAAGTATATAGGTTGAGTTGACATGCGTAGTTGAAATATAGTTAGTTAATTAATTTATAATTTGTAATTGTACTTACCAGAGGATAGATTCTTCAACTCGTAATGACGATGTTCTTTCCCAGGATCGAAGGCGCTCAGCAAGTCTCCTAGGGAGGTGTTAGGGTTGATGAGAGAATCGGCAGAAGACCCGGAGTATTATTTAATAATACTTTATTAATAGACTGGTTGGTTATACACTCTCGGTGTTGTAAGTCTCAACGTGACAAAGTTTTATTATAGCGGTACTGCTGGTAAGTCTTCTAGGTGTTTCTCCTTTCAGATTTTACGATCAACTGCGCGGAGACTGAGGCTCTCGCTCCTAAGGTACTCTCGGATCCCTACTCCTTTCCAGGCGTCGGCGATGGTAGGAAAAGGCGGCGTAGGCGGCTCGACCGTTATTGCTGTCTCTCTTCCTCAAGCGCGTTGTGACGTAGTAGGCGCGCAGTACAGAGTGGGGAACGACGAAGCCGTCTATTATACATTGTGCATCGAATACATTGTTCCTTTATAAAGGTAAGTTTTATAATAATTTATTAGCAACCAGAATTCTTATAATGCATTCATATATGTCTTTTGATTCAGTAAATTTTCCTCTATTGAATGAGACATGAATGGTTCTTGTACGACGTTTTATTTAGAAGTGAAGTTTTGTCATTAGCTAAATAACAATATAAAATTTAATTAATATTATTAATGATAAATTCTGGCATGTTAAATTATTATAATTACATTGTTAATGTTAGAAAATAATATTCGTATATATAAATGTGGTGGTATAAACTTTAGTAAATTGACAGTTGTTAACAATAATAATTTTCGTGAAGACAATATTTTATAATGAAATAATAATTAATATTGAGCGCTCGAAATTATAATATTATTTTAATCTGTTGCAGCGGACGAAGAATACGGCGACCGGATGAAGGGGAGATAAGTTGCGTCTGAGTGCAGTTGCACTAAACGAAGGGGAGATAATGAAGTCACTTGGTAAAACTTTCTTAATATGCTTTGTTCTTTTATTCATTTAATAATTGCATGCAATACTTCTTTCAATAGTCTTGAGTCTTTTGACTTCAAAATTTATTTTGCATATATGTATGTATATATGTATATATGTGTATGTACGTTCATACGTTTAAGAACTTTAAAATGTTTTATATTATTAGTTAGCAATATTAATAAGCATTAAAGACTTAGTAATATTGAGATTAAGAATAAATCATATGCACGCTATTATACTCTTGGGCTATTATTCTTAAGTCTTCTTGGTCTTAATACTTGGCCTCGAGACAATAGAGGAGATAACAAACAGAAGGGGAGATAAGTTGCGCTTCAACTTATTTGCGACGCTCTTATAAGCTTGAATAATTTATTCGCATATAATGCTATGACGTTGAATATTCACATATATATATGCATTATTTTTTATAATGTTTAAATCATTTCTTTTACTGTGGGTAACCTTTATTGAGTATGCGAAATTATTCTATTTTATTGTATCTTCATTTTTTGTTCTATGTTCAAATTGTATTATTGTAATTTTCAAATTTGCATATGTATATGTGTTACAAAAGATTATATATATATGTTGGATTAATTTTATTTTACGCTTGAAACACTTCGAAGTCTCCTTCGTATAAGACTTATATTCCGAAGGGGAGATAAGTCGGCTGGCGCGAAAAACATTAGGGGAGATAAATCGCGCGTCCGCTCTGTCTTAAGCGCATTATAATTCTTGCATGCTATTTTATTCTCGTTATAAATTTTTAATGTACCATAAGCAGTTATATGTACGTTAATTGTCTTTTCTACACAGGCTTTGTTAAATGGATTAAAATAATTTTAATACCTGAGAATAATTGTTTTTATATGCACATGTTCTCTCTTTTAATTTTATTAATTAGTTGCATGTCTCTTATTAATTTATTACCATTCGTTGGCTGGTTTAATACTGTCTCTTCTAAAGTTATATTCTTATATTCATTCTCTTCATTTATAACTCTTATTCTCTAGGCCGTACACTGAGCTGGATGATGCAGCTACGCATGACGCTATGCACACCGGATGAGGGGGAGATAACAAATCATGCGAGGCTGACCTTGGTCGAGCATTATAAGGCTCTTATAATTTTTGCATGAGACAAAGAGTTAAGTATAAAATTTATTCATTTATTCTTATACTCGTTTTTATTGACCTTAATAATTTTGAAGTATCATACAAGTCGTTTAGCATATAATTTCGTTATGAATTTATTAATATTAGTTATTAGCTTTATTCAAGATCATTTATTATTCTTTATTAAATTTGTTTTCAGACAATTAGACGACCACGAGTTTTAAGCCTTAGCGTTACTATTATGTAATGCCTTTACTCTGCTGTATTCTTTCGTAAGTATTTCCTTTCGAGACAGTTGCTAATTCGATCATGCATATTCTATATTGAAACTTGCATAGGTACTTTTATGAGAATCATTTATTAATTTTTACGTTCGTGCTTTATATTCATCTTGTAAGATTGAATTATTAAGATTTATATTTTCTAAAAGTCTCATGTATAAGTTCATGCATATTCGCTTTAGTTCAGTATTTTATATCTTACGCTAATTTTATGTTTGAGATTGTCAATATAATAATCATTCTTTAACTGGCTTAAACGATGCTTCTACAGAGTTATTAAAATTATAATTACCTTGTCAGTATATATAGATTGAATAATTCATTCTTTTCAGATGGAGCTTTGCATGTACGTTGGAAGGAGACTGTATATACGTCAGTCTATACTATAGTATACTTCTATAGAAAGCGATGAATAATATATGAGTAAGCATAAGTATTTTCCTCTTATTTATTTGGCTCAACAAAATGATTTACTGTCACCGGGAGTTATTTTATAATTATTTCTAAATAAATAAATCAATATATTAGTATGCATCGATTTTTAATTCCATTATATACAGGGTCTACCAAAAGTGTGGAAACCCCTAAATATCTCGGAAAATATACGTTTTACAGAAAAGTGTTTCCAACAAAAGTTGTAGGGTTTAAGAAGATCTATATACTGATTCTATCAGTTTGACCTTGGATGGCGTCGTCAAGGTCAGGTCAAGGTCACATTGACTTTTTTAAATGACACCCCCTACATTTGATTGCATATTCTTATAGCTTAATTCAAGAGCTTTCCAAAACACTATAATAATGTTCATTTTTATTAAGTACTTTGCGAGTTATGAGGGTTGAAATAATTTCTTAATTTTACATAAACCATAAAATATCTAGTAAACCATTCATTTTTCGATTATCTTACCTTCATACTTTTATGTACAAATTAATGAGAGGAATCAATTGGTGTAAAGAAAACACATAGTTGTTTCTAAGAAAAAATATGTAATTTGCAATTAACAATTCCATATTTTTTCTTAAAAACAACTGTATGTTTTCTTTACACCAATTGATTCCTTTCATTATTTTGTACATAAAAGTATGAAGGTAAGATAATCGAAAAATGAATGGTTTACTAGATATTTTATGGTTTATGTAAAATTAAGAAATTATTTCAACCCTCATAACTCGCAAAGTACTTAATAAAAATGAACATTATTATAGTGTTTTGGAAAGCTCTTGAATTAAGCTATAAGAATATGCAATCAAATGTAGGGGGTGTCATTTAAAAAAGTCAATGTGACCTTGACCTGACCTTGACGACGCCATCCAAGGTCAAACTGATAGAATCAGTATATAGATCTTCTTAAACCCTACAACTTTTGTTGGAAACACTTTTCTGTAAAACGTATATTTTCCGAGATATTTAGGGGTTTCCACACTTTTGGTAGACCCTGTATATTTCCTTGATATTTATAAATTTTGACAATAATGGTCAGGTTCATTTTGTTGTTCCTTTAGTTTGTATCTGTATATAATCTACTTCTATTATGTGTCTGGCTATGCGGTTAGTTCCACTAGTATACGATTTTATTTGTTGAATATATATATAGTAATAAAAGAAATAATCATGGTTAAATGTGTATATATTGAATAAAATATGAGTTGAATAGTATTTGATTATTGAAATAAGGAAAGAAATAGAAAAGTAAAGAAAAAATTTATTCTTATAATATTCTTGTTGCGGGACGTAACATACGTTTATTCTCGGTTATTTATTCGTAATGTAATGAGTACGTATTTTTACTAAGTGGCTTTATATGAATATGTATATATGTCACTATTGTAAGGACGATTTTATTTAGTTTTCGCGCAGAGTTTATTTTATTAATTATTCGTATTAAGCATTCTTGCTTGTAAATCAAGTCTTTGCGTCTCCTTTTATATGGTTTGGTCCTCAAGGTTATATTGTTAATAATTATTTAAAAAGGCCTTGTGAAACAATTCTGTTAATGTTAATCGTTGAAGGTTTTGATTCTTACTTATAAGAGTGTTTCTTGTCTCTAATGGAAAATATAAGATTGCTAGATTTGGCTTATATCGATTGGTTTTCCTTTACAGATTCTTGAAATTGGGGATCTATGTACGAGTATACACGTATAAGGGGGAAAATTTCCTATATTAATATTTGAAGGGTGTGGATTATATATATGTATCGGAAGGATAATTGATCTTTCATTTTACGATACTTTAACTAGAGCTTAAATCTATTCTACGTAAGTATATATTTTCCCTTTTTTTTCCTTTTATATCATGTATTGTTTTTTTTTTTTTTTTTTGTTAACAAAATGAATCGTTATCGAATCTGTTTCATTACAATTGATTATTCGAATAATGAGAGATAGTTGTAAATATATATATATACTTTAGATTTGAAATTCTTTACATTATTATGGCTTTATGATTTTCAATATAGTTAATTAAAGTTTATTCAATAAATTTCCAGTGATAACGGTTAGGTTCATTTTGTTAGATTTTGTCTATATATATATATATAAATATATTTGCTATTTCGGGTTTTACGGTTAGTTCCACTAGTATAACGAAATTTTATAGAGAGTAATAATGAAATGATAATATTATAACATTTTACTGATATTTCTTTACAATTTTCAGGTATATTGTAGCGACTTTCGAGGAGCGTACTGCACATATGCTGTCAGCGCGGGACATATATATATATATATAAACATTATTATACAATAATAGTAGATAAGGTTATGATATAGATATAGTTTTTGAGATTTTAATATGCGATATAGTATAATATAAGGATTTTGAAAAATTTTATTGCGGGACGTAACACTATCTGGAAAAAAAGCGTTTAATTCACGTTAGTACGTCGCATAGGTGTGCGTTATTCGGATTAAAAGCACTCATTTCTACTTTAGTACAGTACTTCGCATCATCGCATGCTATCTTGAAAAAAGCATTTAATTCACGTAAATACGTCGCATAGGGGTGCATTATTCGGATTAAATGCATTCATTTCTGTTTAGTTCTGTAGTTCGCATCATCGCATACTATCTTGAAAAAAAGCGTTTAATTCATGTTAGTACGTCGCATAGGCGTGCGTTATTCCGATTAAAAGCACTCATTTCTACTTAGTTCAGTAGTTCGCATCATCGCATGCTATCTTAAAAAAAAACGTTTAATTTTAGTTTGAAAATTGTATAGACGTGCGTTATACGGATTAAAAGCATTCATTTCTGCTTAGTTCACTACATCGCATCATCGCATGCTATCTTGAAAAAAAGCGTTTAATTCACGTTAGTACGTCGCATAGGCGTGCGTTATCCGGATTAAAATCATTAAAGGACGTGCACGTGTGAGTGTTATAAGCAAAGAGAAAGTAAAAAATTTTAAATATAAAAGGCAGAAAATTAAGAAAGCGAAGAAGAATAGGATATTTTTGAGAAAAGTAGGATATACAAAAACCGAGTAATTGGAGAAAAGAAGGATAAAGTTAGGAAGCGGTTAGAAAGTAAAGTAGGATATAGGAAAAAATGAGATTATGGCTGCACGTGGCAGAAATACAGAGAATAAGAGATGTGTACAATAGAAGAAAAGTAATTATGGTAGACTAAGAGATTAAATAAAATAAAAGAGAATAATAACAAGATTTGACAATAAAGAAAAAAATATAATAGAATAGAATAGTAGAATATAGAAAATAAGTCAAGAGGCACAAAAGCGAAAAAGATTAAATTCAGTGTAGAAGAATGAAAGAAAATAAAAAGAAAATGAATTGTTTAAGGAAAAAAATGGTTGCGGCTGAGAAAATAAGTTATGATTAAAAAAAGAATTTTAAACAGGATAACAAAGAGAAGAATGTAAAATGAGTAGTATAGGTAACAAATAATGGAATAGGAGAAAATAACATAAGAGAAAAGGATAAATTTAACAGGATAGGTAAGGAAAGAAATTTTGTTTTTATAATTAAAAGAAAGAATTAGGATATATAGAATGTAACGAAAATGTAAATGCGAGTACGAACATATAAGTAGAATTAAATAGAAATGTGAATGTTGTATTTCGATTAGAGATTCTAAGATGTAGAAAGATGTAAATGTAATATGTAATAAGTATCATAGATAAGAGAAATGTAATGTTACATGAGCAGAAAAAAATATAATAATAGGTGAAATGTAGGTCACATGCGTTTAAAAGTTTTAAAAAGATGATAAGTAAAATGCAAAATTAAATAGAGAAAGATAAGAGACATAATAGGTAACTGATTGTGAGTGTCAACAAAAGGAAACGATGAGTAGCAATGCAAAAACGAAAGAAAAACTAAAAAGAAGAGGAAGAGAACAATGGCTGGAAAAAACAAGAAAGAATATATAGAGAAATAGTCACAACGTGCAAAAGACGAAAAAAATAATAAGAATAATAATAAAAAAATTATAACTTTTTTACAATTTAATAGATTATATTTTAACTGTCTTATGAATAGTGCAACAATTATTTTTAAGAGAAAATTATTTTAATTATATTTATTGTCACATTCTTAAATATTATTAAATATGTATAAACTTCTATAACACATTATATTAGTTTGGAATCACTAAATATAATTTTAATTTTTTACCAAATAAATCAAACAAAAACATGTTTATATAAATTATACAATTTAATTAATAAATCTAAACCCAAAACATTTATCTCTTAACATTTTAATGACATAAAGAATAATAGTGGAAGTGCACCCTAAATTACATAAAATATTTATAAATTCATGAATATATGTGACTTAATATATAAAATATAAGTAATTTTACCTTCTGCACACTAAATCAAACATTTCTTTAAATCCAACATGAGTGTCACGAGAAAATCTTAGCATTTCTTCTTTCATCTCCATTTGTTCTTTAACAAATTTAGATGATGCATGATTATGTTCTTGTAACAAATGTATATTATTATCCAGCAGCATAACTGCACCACAACATTTCATTGTCTGATGTTTACTGCATCGAAAGATATTCTCATAGCGATAATCATTATAATATACATAATCATTATATATATAAATATTTGAATTTTTCTTTGTTCCAGGCATAACATCCATCTGTTATTAAAAAACATTTGTATAGTTAAACAACAATGAGATATTATATAGCAAATTACACAAACAGTTTATTCTAAATTAAAATGCTGAACATAAGCATCTAAAGATCCGACGTAAATATAATCTAGTGTATAAGTATAATTTTACTAAATTTATATATATAATGTTTAAAACACTAATGTATAATAGTAAATACCACATGTTTTTTTTATCGTTATTAAATCATAAGAATATATCGGCAGAATTAAAAATAAGTATTAAGAAACGTTGTTGTTTCATCTTATCATTTGTTGAAATCTTACAAAACATATATGATAATTCTTTCCAAACATCGAAGGCAAAATTATGACATAAGAAATACGACATAATCACTGTAAGTACGACAAAAATTGTAGATGGTTGCGATGATGAACAGATTAGGTTAGAATATATATCTAAGAATAATAACTGAGAAAAAAAAGCGTCAAAATAATTTTCGTTAACTCTGGTCGTAGCATTAATAAACAACATCTGTTTTACTGTAAATGTATTAACAATAATGTTACATACGTACGCTAATTTTATGAACAAAAAAACTAAACGCGTAATTAGGACAAAATTATGCGCGAGCTGCTAAAATAAAATTAAATATTAGAACAAAACGGTAATAAATAAATGACGATACAATTAATATTTGACATACTTAAATTCATGTAAAAAAGATTTATGAAAATGAAAAGAAATATATGCAGTTTGTTTCACTGAAAAATGTATCATATAAGAAAATATGTAAAAATTGAAACTTTTAATCTTTATTTGTTCCAAAAATTTCTCACTTTTTAAAAACATTTATGTCCTTATTTTCCTTTAAAAGCATTTTGTAGTACATTAGTCTACAAGATATTTGTAAGTTAACTATTGCGTACCCAAACAGCAGACAATAATTATAAAATTATTTATACATGCTTTTAATTTTTTTAGAATAATAAGCTGAATATTTTATACGAACTTCATACACATTAAAAAAAAATCATCATAAAAACTATTCCACATATATTATTAAAACATAGTCTCAATATTTTATATAAAACTTACGGTAAATAAAGAAAAATATATGTAATAAAGATTTTATAAATAATTCATAAATATTTACTGACATATTTAAATGAATCTTTATCATTTGTATAAAATTATTATAAAATCAATTGTGAAACATATTGATGAGTATTGATGACACAATAATAAGCAAGTACAAGAATATATTTTAGTGACATATTCTAATCACATATGTTTATAGAAGAGTTATGCAGATGATTAAAATTTTTATATAGAAAATCTATGTAATGGATCAACACAGTATTTCTTTCAAACAATGTTAAATTTTTACTTTAATAATTCAACTTACTATTGTAATTATACATCTCAATAATCAATGTAAGAGTAAATGTAGTATTTCTCCTAGCGTCGATTACTTACATTTGTTACAGTAACGTAGACACCAGTGGAGAAATTGTATCACTTTAGTGAAAAAACAATGTCAATTTTTGAAAAGTATTTTGTTCCTCAATAAGATTCACTTCAGAAATGTTACACAAGCAAGGTTGATTACAACAAAAGAGGTTTGACGACAACTGCTAAAAAACGACATAGAGGCTACGCAAAGTAGCACATATATATAATTACTTTCTTTCTTCCATCTTTCATTCTTCCAGGCATAACATCCATCTGTAATTGAAAAATACTTATATAGTTAAACAACAATAAGATTTTATATAACAAATAACACAAGAACAGTTTCTTCTAAAAAAAAATGCTGAATATATGTATCTAAAAATTCGACGTAAATATAATTTAGTGTATAAGTATAATTTTATTTAATTTTATGTTTAAAACACGTTCACTAATGTATAATAATAAATACCGCATGTTCCTTTTATCATTATTAAATCATAAGGATATATCGACAGAATAAAGAATAAGTATTAAGAAACAGAATAAAGAATAAGTATTAAGAAATAAGTTGTTGTTTCATCTTATCATTTCTTGAAGTCTTTCAAAACATATATATTATTCTTTCCAAACAGAGAAGGCAAAGTTACGTCATAAGAAATACGACATAATCACTGTAAGTACGACAAAAATTGTAAATGGTTGCGATGATGAACAGATTAGGTTAAAATATATATCTAAGAATAATAACTGAGAAAAAAAGCGTCAAAATAATTTTCGTTAACTCTGGTCGTAGCATTAATAAACAACATCTGTTTTATTGTAAATGTATTAACAATAATGTTACATACGTACGCTAATTTTATGAACAAAAAAACTAAACGCGTAATTAGGACAAAATTATGCGCGAGCTGCTTACTGGTAGGTATCAATTTTGACCCTGGCGCTTATGCGCCTTTTGGCCATAAACTAGTCATCAAAACCCGAGGCTTAAATTTTCTCCTTTGTGGTCAATTACTTGATCCGGTCTCAAAAAATAAACTTCACAAAGAAGACAGCGTAAAAAACACGTCCGATCGTGTCCGTCCGAAGACAAACTGGAACAGCTACTTTACTTTTCTCGCAAACGAAACACGTGCCGTAGGCATGGGCGTGTGCAACATGCACGAGCCATAACATGTTCGACTCGCTTCCACCCAATCCGAGATCACTACGTCATGATGACGTAAATAGAATAAGACCGCCAATGCGCGCGCTAATTTAATGCGATGGATAGCTAATGATGTCTTCGTTTTATATTCCAAATCTCTAAATATCGAAATGCTCTTTAATCTCATTCTATTTTAGATTAATTTCCGTAAATAACAAAGATAGTATAAGATAAAAGAGATCTTCGACATATCAGATTTAGTTTACCGAACGCAGGCATTATGTAAATTGATACAAAATACATAGAAAAGCGCGGGAAACATATTGACACATGAGCCACATGGAATACGTGACATAAATCGCTTGTTTAAAAATTCATTGCTAGTATTGAAAATCTTTTGTCGGTATTTGTAATTCGTTTTAAATATAAAACCATTTTGAGCACAACTATAAGATGTTATAAATCAAACGCAATCTCTACTATCTTTGAACGTTACTTTAGACGATTTTAAATATAAGATAATTATTTTAAAATAAAAAAAATTAAAAGATGAACGGAAAGAAAGCTTAATTTAAAAAAAATTTACGTTACACTATACATACATAAATTACAGCTTTTACTGTTGATAAATTTCAAACAAGGATAACAATATTCTGGCAAAACGTATAAATCGAAATTTGGCTTATTAAAAAAATGTGTACTATTTATAAATAAAACCAAAAGAAAAACGTGCCGTTCTACTCAATAATTAATTATATAGAAAAATTTGTTAAAACTTTTACTCTTTCTTTTCGAAATTTTCTCATTTTTTGCAATATGTTATATGCCTTTATTTTCCTTTCAAGATATTTTATGCGTTAGACGACAAGATATTCTTAAGCTAGATATAGTGTAACAAACGATTTTAGAAACAAGAAGAGAAAGTTGCGAAACATAGTAAATCTTGCATCGACCTAATTTTTTTACACAGAAACCGTATCAGTGTACAATATATGACGTATTATTATGCATTAAGTACATACAAGAATATGCATACAAAAATATGTTATTTTCATACGTTATTTTACAGTCTAGTCGTTTATGTTTGCAGAAACGTTTGATGATTAAAATTTTCTTATACTGAATCGTATAATCGTACAAATGGTCAAAAATTTTTTAAAATTATGTTTTCTTATTTTTATTAAAATAAAAAGATGGAATTTGTATCCTTACTTTAATATTTCAATGTAATATTGAATAATTATTACACTTTAGCACATACACATTAACCATCAATATAACAGCGTTGTAATTTTCATTTTGTTAATTACTTACATATTGGTTAGAATAACTTCCAGTCACCAGTCGAGAGAACGTATCAGTTCACGATGATAAAGCGATGTCTATTCTTGAAATCTTTTAAATTATATTGCCTTTCAATTAAACCTACAGAAATACGACAAAAGCACGGTGTGATTACAAAAAAAGCGTTATTACGACTCTGAAGAACGACATACATTACTGCAATAAAAATAGCATCTTCTGACGCAAAAAACGCGGGAAGCGAATAACTTGTCACTCATCATGTAATACACATAGAAGAGGCAATGTACTTTACTTAAGGGCCAATCTACAATGAGTGATTTAAGCTTTAAGCCTTGAAAAATTGATTCGGCATAAGTTAAAAATTAAGCGGCACATGGTACGATTTGATAAGATTTAAGTAAGATATTTTAGAAATGCTGCATTCTGGTATGTTTCTAAATTTTATCAAATCCAGAAAAATCACACCGTGTGCCGTAGGTTGTACAGTCTATATAAATCAAATCTTTCTCGTTAATGCAAAGCTTAATCAGAGAGAAGAATGAGAGGTGTCATGGCCCGGCTTTAAGTGATCCCTGAAAGCGATACGCCCTCTGTGGACCTAAAAAACGTGGACATGAACTACGAAGCCAATGTACACGAATTTTCTCAGAGGGTAACATATAATGTGCACGATTTCTGCTTCTGTTCTGGGCTATGTGCACAAAATGTCGGTAGCACCAGTGCTGTATAGCAAGGTGCTTACGTATATCAAATAAATTTTAATATGAAGAATTTTAAATGAAGAATGATGAATTTGCGGTCCTCTCTCTCTCTCTCTCTCTCTCTCTCTCTCTATATATATATATATATATATATATATATATATTTTTTTTTTTTTTTAAATATATGAATTTGCAATGAGCAGCGACATATTTTTTCTTAAGAACAATCATATGTTTTCTTTACATTAACTAATCTTACTAATTACTCTTATAATTCTATACATAAGATTATTAAGGTAAAATAATCGAAAAAGAACATTTTATCAAATATTTTATAATTTATATAATATTATGTCAACTTAAAGAATCAAATATCTCGTTTATTAAATTTTTAGCCATCCTATCTTTATAACTTTTTACACGGAATATTGCGAGGATTCGATTTATTAAAAAAATTAAGATATTTCCATTTAAAAATGTGAAGACAATGTTGGAATCTCTGAAACGCTTCCACTTACGAAAACAATATTGCTAGCATATCATGGTCCTTTTAATCATACAATTTTCGTAATTACAATTTTTTCATATCTGTAAAATAGCGTAGATATTTCAAGTGAGCAAAATTGTGTGTGTGTGTGTGTGTGTGTGTGTGTGGGTGTGTGGGTGTGGGTGTGTGGGCGTGGGCGTGGGCGTGGGCGTGGGCGTGGGCGTGTGTGTGTGTGTGTGTGTGTGTGTGTGTGTGTGTGTGTGTGTGTGTGTGTGTGTGTGTGTGTGTGTGTGTGTGTGTGTGTGTGTGTGTGTGTGTGTGTGTGGGTGTGTGTGTGTAGCGTATACGGGAGTTATGTGAGCAAACGAGAAGGTAATAAGAGCGAAATGGCAATAACAGCGAGCGAGATAGGAATAGCACGAGTAACGAAAACTCGAAAATCGAGTCTTTCTTGTAGCCTGGCATACTATTTCTCTCTTGCTCGCTTCTGTTATTATTTTACTTGCTCTTACGTACTCATGTACTGTCATGCTCATCTCGTTATCAAGTCTGCCGCTGGCAAGCGGCCGATGACAAATTGTGACAAATAAATAGTGACAAATAAGTTAATTATTTTAAGATATATTTATTAGGGTATGCGAATAATTGTAATGGAATAATGAAAATTTTGCGATTAAAATAACATCAAGCACGGTATAAATCGGATAAATTTAATTTAATATATAATCAAAATTTTTATTATCAGACTAATTAGAAATTATCCGATTTACGTCGTATTTGATATCATTTTAATCGCAAAAATATCAATAATTAGAATTATTTTTAAATGGATAAAATAAAAAATAAGAGTTTCAGTTTTTATTTTATAAGATGTTTACATTCGCGAGGAAGCCCAGTCCGCTTATCTTTACGACCTGTCAAGTGCGAGAGCGATAGCGAAACCGCGAGTGCGAGTGAGATGACCTATCATCAAAGAATTCCGAAGTCTCTTACAATCGGCTTCTTCGCTTCCTCTATCCATTCGCAATTTACGATTCGCTTCCCGCGTTTTTTGCGTCAGAAGATGCTATTTTTATTGCAGTAATGTATGTCGTTCTTCAGAGTCGTAATAACGCTTTTTTTGTAATCACACCGTGCTTTTGTCGTATTTCTGTAGGTTTAATTGAAAGGCAATATAATTTAAAAGATTTCAAGAATAGACATCGCTTTATCATCGTGAACTGATACGTTCTCTCGACTGGTGACTGGAAGTTATTCTAACCAATATGTAAGTAATTAACAAAATGAAAATTACAACGCTGTTATATTGATGGTTAATGTGTATGTGCTAAAGTGTAATAATTATTCAATATTACATTGAAATATTAAAGTAAGGATACAAATTCCATCTTTTTATTTTAATAAAAATAAGAAAACATAATTTTAAAAAATTTTTGACCATTTGTACGATTATACGATTCAGTATAAGAAAATTTTAATCATCAAACGTTTCTGCAAACATAAACGACTAGACTGTAAAATAACGTATGAAAATAACATATTTTTGTATGCATATTCTTGTATGTACTTAATGCATAATAATACGTCATATATTGTACACTGATACGGTTTCTGTGTAAAAAAATTAGGTCGATGCAAGATTTACTATGTTTCGCAACTTTCTCTTCTTGTTTCTAAAATCGTTTGTTACACTATATCTAGCTTAAGAATATCTTGTCGTCTAACGCATAAAATATCTTGAAAGGAAAATAAAAGCATATAACATATTGCAAAAAATGAGAAAATTTCGAAAAGAAAGAGTAAAAGTTTTAACAAATTTTTCTATATAATTAATTATTGAGTAGAACGGCACGTTTTTCTTTTGGTTTTATTTATAAATAGTACACATTTTTTTAATAAGCCAAATTTCGATTTATACGTTTTGCCAGAATATTGTTATCCTTGTTTGAAATTTATCAACAGTAAAAGCTGTAATTTATGTATGTATAGTGTAACGTAAATTTTTTTTAAATTAAGCTTTCTTTCCGTTCATCTTTTAATTTTTTTTATTTTAAAATAATTATCTTATATTTAAAATCGTCTAAAGTAACGTTCAAAGATAGTAGAGATTGCGTTTGATTTATAACATCTTATAGTTGTGCTCAAAATGGTTTTATATTTAAAACGAATTACAAATACCGACAAAAGATTTTCAATACTAGCAATGAATTTTTAAACAAGCGATTTATGTCACGTATTCCATGTGGCTCATGTGTCAATATGTTTCCCGCGCTTTTCTATGTATTTTGTATCAATTTACATAATGCCTGCGTTCGGTAAACTAAATCTGATATGTCGAAGATCTCTTTTATCTTATACTATCTTTGTTATTTACGGAAATTAATCTAAAATAGAATGAGATTAAAGAGCATTTCGATATTTAGAGATTTGGAATATAAAACGAAGACATCATTAGCTATCCATCGCATTAAATTAGCGCGCGCATTGGCGGTCTTATTCTATTTACGTCATCATGACGTAGTGATCTCGGATTGGGTGGAAGCGAGTCGAACATGTTATGGCTCGTGCATGTTGCACACGCCCATGCCTACGGCACGTGTTTCGTTTGCGAGAAAAGTAAAGTAGCTGTTCCAGTTTGTCTTCGGACGGACACGATCGGACGTGTTTTTTACGCTGTCTTCTTTGTGAAGTTTATTTTTTGAGACCGGATCAAGTAATTGACCACAAAGGAGAAAATTTAAGCCTCGGGTTTTGATGACTAGTTTATGGCCAAAAGGCGCATAAGCGCCAGGGTCAAAATTGATACCTACCAGTAAGCAGCTCGCGCATAATTTTGTCCTAATTACGCGTTTAGTTTTTTTGTTCATAAAATTAGCGTACGTATGTAACATTATTGTTAATACATTTACAATAAAACAGATGTTGTTTATTAATGCTACGACCAGAGTTAACGAAAATTATTTTGACGCTTTTTTTCTCAGTTATTATTCTTAGATATATATTTTAACCTAATCTGTTCATCATCGCAACCATTTACAATTTTTGTCGTACTTACAGTGATTATGTCGTATTTCTTATGACGTAACTTTGCCTTCTCTGTTTGGAAAGAATAATATATATGTTTTGAAAGACTTCAAGAAATGATAAGATGAAACAACAACTTATTTCTTAATACTTATTCTTTATTCTGTTTCTTAATACTTATTCTTTATTCTGTCGATATATCCTTATGATTTAATAATGATAAAAGGAACATGCGGTATTTATTATTATACATTAGTGAACGTGTTTTAAACATAAAATTAAATAAAATTATACTTATACACTAAATTATATTTACGTCGAATTTTTAGATACATATATTCAGCATTTTTTTTTAGAAGAAACTGTTCTTGTGTTATTTGTTATATAAAATCTTATTGTTGTTTAACTATATAAGTATTTTTCAATTACAGATGGATGTTATGCCTGGAAGAATGAAAGATGGAAGAAAGAAAGTAATTATATATATGTGCTACTTTGCGTAGCCTCTATGTCGTTTTTTAGCAGTTGTCGTCAAACCTCTTTTGTTGTAATCAACCTTGCTTGTGTAACATTTCTGAAGTGAATCTTATTGAGGAACAAAATACTTTTCAAAAATTGACATTGTTTTTTCACTAAAGTGATACAATTTCTCCACTGGTGTCTACGTTACTGTAACAAATGTAAGTAATCGACGCTAGGAGAAATACTACATTTACTCTTACATTGATTATTGAGATGTATAATTACAATAGTAAGTTGAATTATTAAAGTAAAAATTTAACATTGTTTGAAAGAAATACTGTGTTGATCGATTACATAGATTTTCTATATAAAAATTTTAATCATCTGCATAACTCTTCTATAAACATATGTGATTAGAATATGTCACTAAAATATATTCTTGTACTTGCTTATTATTGTGTCATCAATACTCATCAATATGTTTCACAATTGATTTTATAATAATTTTATACAAATGATAAAGATTCATTTAAATATGTCAGTAAATATTTATGAATTATTTATAAAATCTTTATTACATATATTTTTCTTTATTTACCGTAAGTTTTATATAAAATATTGAGACTATGTTTTAATAATATATGTGGAATAGTTTTTATGATGATTTTTTTTAATGTGTATGAAGTTCGTATAAAATATTCACTTATTATTCTAAAAAAATTAAAAGCATGTATGAATAATTTTATAATTATTGTCTGCTGTTTGGGTACGCAATAGTTAACTTACAAATATCTTGTAGACTAATGTACTACAAAATGCTTTTAAAGGAAAATAAGGACATAAATGTTTTTAAAAAGTGAGAAATTTTTGGAACAAATAAAGATTAAAAGTTTCAATTTTTACATATTTTCTTATATGATACATTTTTCAGTGAAACAAACTGCATATATTTCTTTTCGTTTTCATAAATCTTTTTTACATGAATTTAAGTATGTCAAATATTAATTGTATCATCATTTATTTATTACCGTTTTATTCTAATATTTAATTTTAATGTTAAAAGTCTACAATTTATGTATGTCATAATATTATATTGAGTCTATTCTTTGTAGCAGCAGTTTTTTTTATTTTTGTTCATTATTCTTTATTGTTTTCTTATTATTGTTGTAGTAATGCTTTTGTCGTAATTGTTTGTTTTATTTCTGGTATGATTTGTCAAAATATTTTCATATTTTCATTTTAAGAAATTTTTGGAGTTATCATATCTTAATGAACACTCACTTAATCGTTATGTTTTTTGAATGAATTAAATGATAGTGACGTGTAATTATTATTATAGTATATATATTTTGCTTTAATATTTCATGGGTCTTTAAATTTCAGACAAATTCTTAAATTGTAATTATTATTAAAAAACAAACAAGAATTTTTTGTATGTCTTAATTGTCTTATTTATTTTGTTCTTCAGCTGTACTTAAAATATAACTATTTATTTTAATTATTATATTTAAGATGGAAGAAATACATGGAAAACAACCTGGCACCACAGTTTATGTGTACAAAGGTTATACTTATAACAAAAATTCTCGCAATAAGAATATTCTGCGATGTAGTACTCGTCGCTCTTCAAAATGTCCTGGCACTGTATGTATTGATAATCATGATAAAATACATATAATGCATTATCATAATCATGTTGAGACACAAGAGAAAATAAATCAGTGTACCATGAAACAAGAGATGTTGAAACTTTGTCGAGAGACACATTTACCTTTAAAAGAATTATTCGATAATGTTTGCAGAAAGTAAGTTTAAATATTATTATTCATTACAATTAAAATAATGAATAACAAGTGTTATATATATGTATACAAGGTGTTCTAGAGCTCGCACACCAACAGTTAGATATGTGTTCCTCAGGTCATTTTAAGATAAATTTTTTTCAGCGAAGATGTCGTGAGAAGTCATCATGTTTTGGAAACTTTAAAATTTTATCATTATATATCTTTGTAACTAAAGCTTAAAATTTTATTAAACTAAATTTTACCTGAAATTAACTGAAGAATGTAAATTTATTAATCTTTTAGCTCCACAAAGTAAAGTTTTTGAAAAATCCTTTTTTTAAATCGCCTATAACACTCATAAGTTATTAATGCTTCGACATTTTTGCTAATAAAAAATTGTTTAAAATGATCTCAAGAATACACCTCTGACTGTTGGTGCGTGAAATCTGAAACACTCTGTATATTCTTTGTACGTTAAATTTATATATACATGTCTCTATACATACATATCTATACAAAGTGTCTGACATGAGATATTCTACAAGAATATACAGGGTGTCCCTGAACACTATTGCGCACTTGTAAGGAGGTAGAGCGCAGTAAATTAAATAAAGAATTCCTATACCGTTTAACGATTTTCGCAATAATAATAGAAATATTAATTATTAAAAGCGGACAAATGAGAGAAGCGCTCGACCGCTCGAGCAATAGTACGGCCCACCGTGTCAGACATTCCCTCCCCTCGCCGCGCGCCGGCAGGCAATGTCTGACACGATGCTATTGCTCGAGCTGTCGAGCGCTTCTCTCATTCGTCCGCTTTTAATAATTAATATTTCTATTATTATTGCGAAAATCGTTAAACGGTATAGGAATTCTTTATTTAATTTACTGCGCTCTATCTCTTTACAAGTGCGCAATAGAGTGTTCAGGGACACCCTGTCTAACTAGATCTCGCTAAAGTTTAAAGTCCTATACCATTTTGCAAACAATCGCGTAAAATTTCGAGATATTAATTAAAAAAGATCAGTCAATGGATGCATGATCTACGTGTTCGCCGTCAGATATACAAACTATATTTATATCGAAGATTATGCTAATAGAAATTGGAAATGTCAGGATCAGAAAGATCCAAAATGAATCGTGCACCCATTGGCTAATTTTTTTAAAATTAGTATATAGAAATATTTTGTGGTTATTTGCAAAATAATATATATATGACTTTTTAAATTAATTTAATGACATCTACTTATATATTTTCGGTGAGACACCTTATATCATATACCCTGTATATATATATATACATTCCGAATCAATTCGCGAATCAAGATATTATAGCAAGATAGTTTTCGAAAAAATAAATTAGAAAAGTATTTTTCATTTTAAACTGTATTTTTTAAGATATAAAGATTTAAAATTTAATAATCACAGATTATGATTAAACGGACGCTTGTCTGTGAGTCGCGCATCAATAGTGTTAGTAATCACTCACTTTAGGTGTCCGTTTAACCGTAATGTATAATTGGTAAATTTTACAATTTTTATATCGCAAAAATTACTGTGTGGAATAAAAAATTTGTAAAAACATTTTTACAAACATTTTTAATTTCTAATTTATTTTCAACTTTCTTGCTATGGTATTTTAATTCGCGAATTTCGGGACACCGTGTATATATGAACATATACATATATATACAGGGTGTTCCAGAGCTCGCACATCAACAGTTAGAGGCGTGATCCTGAGGTCATTTTAAGACAACTTTTCCTCAGCAAAATTTTCGCAGATTATCATTTTTTGGAGACGTCCAATGTTTACTATTACATATATAATAATTGCTTTGTATAGATATCCTGAAACAGCCATACGATTATCATATGCTACATTAAAATCTACATTGTACCGTGAAAGAATCAAACTTCGGCCAAGTTTACCAAATAATATGGAAACTTTAGCTGCAAATTTATCCACATATATACCTCTTGAAGGATTTTATAAAGAAAATGTAACTTGTAGCGATGGAAAGAAAGCATTGATATTTACAAGTAATGAGCTGTTACAAGAACTGCAAAAGTCAACAGAACTTTATGTAGATGGCACATTTAATGTAAGTTTATATAACAAGTAAATGTATTATTTATAAATATATAAAAACTTTGTATATCATTATTACAAAGTATATTAGTTTTTATATATTCAAATAAATAATATTATTATATTATGTTATTGATTTTAGATTGTTCCACGTACACCACTAATGAACCAAATGTATTCGATTCATACCCGATACATGAATGTTGTAAATATTAAAATTACACTATAATAATATAGTACACTGTAATATGTATAATTAGCTTGTTTAAATATCATGTGTATATTTTTTAATAAGTAACAGAAACAAAAATATATTTTTAAAAATAATAATTGGAACTTGCTTGTATTTTAAATCAAGTGTTTTTACAAAAGACAATTATAAACATTGATTTAAATTTTTTAATGTAGAGACAAAAATAATAGAAAAAGAAATTATTTATATGTACATTAAAAATAACAATTATTCAAAATAACAATATAAATAGTTTTATCTTTTATATTAATTGCTTTAACATAATAAAATTCGAATAATATACTGAATTCACATTTTACATTTTATTTTTTATATTACACATGTTTAAATAAGTTGTAATATATTATTTTAATAGTAAATATATATTTTATTATTATTTATATATTATTATACATATATTTATATATTATTATACAAATTAGATTTATTGTCGTATGTATATTTTTAGTTGGATATATTACATATACTTTTTACAGGGTATTGGTATGATTTTTATCTTATGTGAAAGTCGCTCTAGTAATATGTACACAGCTATTTGGAAAAAAATTATAGAATTAGTACCAATTCTTCAACAAAATTTGAAGTTTATAATGAGCGATTATGAGACAGCTGCCATGAAAGTGATAAATGAACAATTTCCAGCAGCAGAGGCTCATGGATGCTGGTTTCATTTTAATCAAGTATATTTTTAAAATTAAATATTAATCATTTATTTCGTAACTTATATTCTATACTATTTAATATAAAATAAATTTAATGATAATACATAAAAATGCAATTATAATAATAATATATATAGATACATACAATACTTTTCAAGATAATATGTGTATTAATTGTATAGTGATGTAGTTTGCATTGTTATTTATACAATAATCTAAAAAATAACATTATTAAGTTGTTTTTTGCTTTAATAAAGTAAACTGCAATATTTGTGAACATTATTAATGCATCTCAAAATATTATTAATCCACATAAATCTAACTAACATTAAAATACTTATAGGCACTTTTGCGTAAATGGCAGCGATTAGGATTAATGGATGCACCAAGAGATATTTTATCTATGACAATGACTATGGCATTAGTTCCATCTAATTGTTTTGAAGAAGCACTTTCCATCATACAACTTGAAGTTAATAAAATTTCTTCCAAATATCCTGCTGTTAATGATTTTTTAACTTATGTACGTAAAACCTGGTTACCGTTGGCAGCAAAAGTTAGTGTTTATGATTGTCCTGCAAGAACAAATAACATAGTAGAAAGTTTCCATAATATAGCAGGAAAAAAATTTGGCAAAGTTCATGGAAACGTTTGGAATTTTTTAGGTAACATTGCTATACTTCTAATTTTTTGAACAAAATAAAATAAAAGCAAAACATTTTAATTGCAAAAAATTATTAGTGTAAAATACCTTTGTGTATGTTGATTAATATACTTTTCTATTTTAAAAATAGTCAACAAATTATTGAGTATTATAACAATAGTATATTCTTATAGATAATCTACGCAAATTGATAATTGACGAAGGAATAAAACTGAAACGTCTACAAACAATCAAAGTAGGTGGGTGCCGTGCAAGTATTAAAAATAGAAAACGAGATTATAAAATACTGGAAGCTCAAATAGACTTTACGTTTGGCAGGTTAGTTAATAATGAAAAACGTGTTATATATTTTTATTTGATAATATTAAGATTTGATTATATTATTATTTTGTTATATATACTAATAATTAAACTTTAATTATAATAATAATTAAAGTTTAATTATAATAATTAAATTATAATAATAATTAAAGTTTAATTATTATAGTATATATATTGTTTGTTAAAATTTCCTTATGTATCACATCTTACACGTAATAAAACTAATTTCTACTTCTCGTAGGTTAAATCTTGAACATTTCTTACGTATGTTCATCGATAGATGTGAAAACATTGTGAAGGCTACATTTCTTTATAACGGTATATTTTTTAATATAATATATTCTCTTGATTTTTTTTTATTGAAGTATATTCTATTAATATGATTATAGTATATTCTAATAATTTGCTTTCTATTATTCAAAATATTAATAATGCACTTTTCTGTTGCAGAAAGTAACAATTGTGAATACATAATTTGACATTTAACAAAAAAGATGCTCTGTGTGTGCCTTATACAACAAAAAACATATCGCATAATATTAAAACTGATAGAGCAAAAAAAAACAATGCCATTAAAAGAATTATCCGATCATGAAAAAAGAAATAGTTCATACATGATACGTCTAAAAAGAAAGCTGTTAGACATTGATAAGGATATGCAAATTTCAATGTTATGATATTTGTCACATTCTTTTAATTATTAAATATAATTAAGTTAAATATTAAATATAATTAAGTTTCATATTTGATTTGTGATATTTTGATGTATGTTTATTAAAGTTTATAATAAATTATAAAACTAATTATATATTCATTTTGAAAAAAACATTTGCATATAATTTTCTAATTTATATTTTACTTTTTTTAAAAATCATTATTACTATGTTGCTTGAATATTTTTTACTAACTACTACTTTGTATTTATCGACAGAAAATTCCTATGGAGACAAAGACCCACACAAAAAAAATATTGATTTTAAAAAGTTAAAAAAATTATCTGTGATTTTACACAAAATAGATGAACCAATAAAAAAACGTCACAGAATTTAATTTCTACAAGGTAAATTCAATACAGTAGTTTATGCTTTATAATTAAATAATAGTTAAGAGTTTTTGCCTGAAAGATAGAAAAAATAGAAAATTGTTAAAAAAGATTTTATTATATTGAAAATTTATTATTATACAATACATTAGATTATTTATCTATCTAAGGATATGTTTGGATTGACATGACTGTAACTTTGCTAATATTAATAATTTTCCAAAAAGTGTTATATATATGTATACATATATACAACACATATATGCAGAACATATCTGTAAAAATATGTCTTAATATCCTTCTTTTTTTATAGATGATACATTGCATTGAAAGATATTTTAACATATTTGGAAAATAATTTGAAAGATAATTTTACTCTGAAGATAATACACAGGAAGATAAATAAACAAATATTTAATTTCGCCCACACACACAGATGAAAGTAATGCCTCTGTAGATGTTCCATATGCTGTGGACTGGACGCTGCAGGATAGTCAAGATGCATCCAAAGAAAGATTTTCCTCGGACACTTGTATTCTGTGTTATAATAACGAACGAACACACGTTTTCATACCGTGTGGTCATCTTGCTTGTTGTTTCCAATGTATTAAACGTTTAGAAGTTAACCGGTGTTTGATATGTAATGTAAATTATAAAAATTATTTTCGAGTTATAAGATCATAAGATCGATTCCAAGCAATATTTCGTAAAAAAGACTGTTTTCTATAAATTATATCTTTAAAAAGTAATATTATTACATAATTTAACGGCAAAAATAGATTTAACTACTTTTTCTTATAATATTGTTGTGATAGTATTGCATCTGTGATAAAATTGCAAATTGTGTTATCCAAATATGAGTTTAAGTTGTTTAAGTATGTAAGATAGCAATATTACACAAATTTACTGTTATTGTTAAAATAATTGTCTCGCTAAAATGACGCGTATTATGAAACGCAATATTACTACATAAGTTTAAATAATTTTGTGTTACAGTCAAATGATGACACTTGCGCAATATACTGTACTACTAGTATATTTTATTTTCTACATTAATCAGAATTTAAAAGAATTTAAGATGTTTGATTACAGAAGTACAAGTTCTCACAGTAAATTTTCTTCCATCAATATACTTAATTTGTTTTTACGTACATATTTTATTTTCAAGCAATGTATGTAACGCCGAAGATGGATTTGACTACTTCTTTTTATAATATGTCGTAATAATATTGCATTTGTGGTAAAATTGCGAATTATGTTTTTCAAATTTAAGTTTAAGTTAAGGTAGCAATATTACAAAAATTTACTGTTATTGTTGAAATAATTGCCTTGTTAAAATATGACGCGCCATCACGCAATTATTAGCATTTGAAGGACATTTGATTAAAGAAATACAAGTTTTCAAAGTAAATTATTAATCAATATACATAATTTGTTTTTACGTACAGATTTTATTTTTTAGAAATGTATGTAACGCCAAAGATAGATTTTGACAACTTTTTCTTATAACATTATCTTTAATGTGCCAAGTCTAGTGTACTGCGATTCTATGTTAAGTTTTGTGATATAACGTTACAATTTATAAAATAATACATATTATAAATATATAATATATAAATAACAAAATATTAAATGTATTTTATATTGAGTAATAAAATATAAAACATACTAATTTAACAAATGATCTGCTCCATATTATATTTAATACAGTTATAAAAGTTATGAACAGTGCCAAAAACATTACGCAATAAAAACTTTTGTACCGTTTCTGTTTGAAAGTTAAATAAAAAACATTTTTTGAATTTATATCCTTTTTCTTACATTATCTATTTGTCCCTTATTTTTATAGTAAGTTTTCAAAATATTTGTTGTGCCTTGATTCTGTTCCATGCTCTCAGTAGTCCACTCTTTATCTCTTTCATACTTGTACATCGAATCTTCTTTTCATCCATATTAATGAAAAATATGTAACAAATATGAATATTAACTTTCACAAAATAATTAAAATAAAACATCCAAAAATTTCGGTATACAACTTTCGGTGTTAAACTTTTAGCGTACAACTTTCCGTGTAGAAATTTTGGTGTATAAATGAACGGTGTACAAATGCACGGTGTACAAATGCACGGTGTACAAATGCACGGTGTACAAATGCACGGTGTACAAATGCACGGTGTACAAATGCACGGTGTACAAATGCACGGTGTACAAATGCACGGTGTACAAATGCACGGTGTACAAATGCACGGTGTACAAATGCACGGTGTACAAATGCACGGTGTACAAATGCACGGTGTACAAATGCACGGTGTACAAATGCACGGTGTACAAATGCACGGTGTACAAATGCACGGTGTACAAATGCACGGTGTACAAATGCACGGTGTACAAATGCACGGTGTACAAATGAACGGTGTACAAATCAACGGTGTACATCTAAACGGTGTACAAATAAACGGTGTACAAATGAACGGTGTACAAATGAACGGTGTACAAATGAACGGTGTACAAATTTTGGTGTACAAAAGAACGGTGTACAAATTTTGGTGTACATCTAAACGGTGTACAAATAAACGGTTTACAAATGAACAGTGTACAAATGAACGATGTACAACTTTCGGTGTACAAATGAACGGTGTACAAATTTCGGTGTACAAATGAACAGTGTATAAATTAACGGTGTACAAATTAATGGTGTACATCCGAACAGTGTCTAATATTCTGTGTAGAGAATTTCGTGTTCATTTATACTGTGTCCACTTGCACTGTGTCTAATTGAACCGTGTACAAAATTTTGTGTCCATTTGCACTGTGTCCATTTGCACTGTGTCCATTTGAACTGTGTCCAAGTGAACCACTCCCTCCCCAAACACTCTGCGATACTCCTGCCCGAGTCCGGCGAACATGATCGGTTTCGCGAACAGGGCTTCGATGTTCGTGGGAAGACACTGCGGTGGCGACGGCGTCGGTCGTCGCGAGGAGAGAGAGATTCGTCGGAGACGCCCGCTTAGAATCGTACGCGCGTTAATCGCGAGTATCGTCGGAAATGTCGCGCAATGATCGAGACGCGCCTTATATATACGATGCGATCTCGATCGTCGTCTCGATATCTTTATTCCTGACGCGCGCGTTATGCGCGTTAATTAATGTAGCGGAAGCGGTTTAGAATAACGGTTTAAAACAGTGGTTTGGAACAGCATATTAAATGTAATCTTAACGTTAGGTTTCAGGATTTCCTGATCTTAGTCATCATCATCGTCGTCGTCGTTGCGCGGTCTTTCGAAGGACGCGTATTTCAGACGATACAGCTTGGAGACGAGTTCGCTCAATCGATGCAGAATGCCATCGGCTGGGCATTCTATTCCCAGTATGCTAAGATCGAAGGAACCGGCCGAGATTATCGCGTCGAGGAACTCGCTGTACGCGTAATACTCGCGTTTCTTCAGAAAATAGAGATTACCGTCGACGTGGCGGAAGGCGGCCGTTATCGCGGGTGGTATCCCGGAAAACGTATCCCGCAGAGCGTCGTGCCTCGCGACGGTCATCGCGCAGTCGTTTATCCCAGCTATTTTATCGTCGTTGTATATGACGTAGCTGCGCCCGGCGTGTGTGTTTATCGCAGCGTTTATCCTAGCGTCGCGAGGAAATCCGACGTATCTAGGCCATCCCGCTTTAAGATGAAAATTCGAATCGGCGAGATAGACGTAATCGCCGGAATATCGCGATGTCACCCGACGGTCTCTGATACACGGCCGATACGCGAGTGAGATTGCGGGGGAGGAACTTGAAGTAGTCGGCGAATGAGAAGGGCGCTCCGTAGCGTCTCTCCCTCATGTCGACGGACCACACGTTGCATTTACGCACAACGTACAGGCGACGATTTATGATTAGCACTCCGTCCACGCGCTTCAAGGCGCATAGATCTGCGGTATCGGAGGGAGGGAGCGGCGGCTCGACCGTCCTCGCGGTCGTCGTCGTCGTCGTCCTCGCGGTCGTCGTCGTCGTCGTCCTCGCGGTCGTCGTCGTCGTCGTCCTCGCGGTCGTCGTCGTCGTCGTCCTCGCGGTCGTCGTCGTCGTCGTCCTCGCGGTCGTCGTCGTCGTCGTCCTCGCGGTCGTCGTCGTCGTCGTAGGAGCAGCGTCGACGATCCTAGGAGTCGTCGTCTCTCTCGATCCGTAGAGATTTCGCACGTTTTCGACGTCCTCTACGCTCAGCCTGAGCGGATATCGCCTTTCCTCCGAAGGCGTGTACGCGTACATGACCGAGTCATCCCTCATACTGTGAGTCAGACCCAGAGTGTGACCGATCTCGTGCGTCAGCGTCTGAAGGAGATACAGCCTGTCCGACGAGGATCTGGTCAGCGTGATATGCCACGGCTCCGTCTCGTCGACGTGCACCTCGGTCACCTGATCGGGCTCCCCCGTCGGAAAGAACGCGTGAGCGACGACCGATCCCGGTCCCGCGAACGGCGACGGGCACGAGCCCCCGTTGTCGCTGTTCTCGTACGCGTGAGCGCCGGATTGATAGGATATCAGTATATCGGGGCGCAGCGAGTCGCGTGAGAACGTCAGAGCGGATTGCTCGGACCACAGAGCGAACGCGCTCTGAGTCGTGCGCAGAGTATCTCTGTTCGCTAGTTTGAAGTTCCACGTGAGATGCATCCTCGGTCACTTTCTCGTCAACGGGCTGTAGGCGCGAATGTCCGCGACGCCGCATCGCGGCCTGCGCATGACCCGAATCGTTTCCACGGTCAGAACGCCGTTTCCCGGCAGGCCGTAGTATTCCTGAAACAACGATAGCGCTTCGCTCAGGGCGATCGCGTTGTCCAGTAGCGACGACTGCTGATGATTCTCCTCGTTCTCGAGAAAGCCGTAGGTTCGAAGATAACGGGACGCCTCCGCGACGTCATCGTAGGTCAGCGTCGCCGCGACGGCCGCGAGCAGGAACATCGTCAGCGCGAGCGATAACGCGACGCGCGTCATGGCTCTCGCGAGGCGATATCGCGCGGGGGTCGGGACGGTAGCGAACTATCGCGCGCGCGAGTCATTCAGCGATACGTCGCTCTCGAGAACGCGAGAAAGCGTCGTACGAGGAGAGAATGAGGAGGAGAGGGGAGGGGAGATACGCTCGAACGCGCGAGAAGGGCGATCGAAGGAGCGAACGTTTGTTTTAAAAAATAATTTTTTATTCGTATAAAAGTTGTTCTCATCTTACGCGATGAGAAAGCGACGATGTTACATATACAGGAAGCAAAATGACGACGTTCGTTATATGCTAAATCTATAAAACGATCTATGTATAGCGGTTGCAGCGATGTTACATATGCGGAAAGCGAAATGATAACGTTCGTTATATGCCGAATCATACGAAAGTTGCCGGATCGGAGGAAAGGCGCAGTCCTTCGGCGTCGAAACCGGCGAGACGTCTGAAATATAGAAAGCGTAGTATTAATAAATCGTATCTAGATACGCGGAGCGAAAGGGTGACGCGTTAGACGAAGAAAGATATGTACGTACCTCGATTAAAACTCATCGTCGCTCGTGCGGGCGGAGCTCATTTCGTCGATCGGACTAATATCTTCGCACCACATTTCTATGAAGGATTCGTTATCGAAGAGATGTTCGGTTTTGATCTTATTATCTGGAACGAGTGGCTCCATTCCGAACAATCTTCTTAAACGGAATATGTCGATGAAGATGTCGGGCGAGTGTTTCTCCCATAGCTTGTGAGACGGTTTGTCGCACCACAGTAAATCCATGTATATGCGGTGCGCCCGTCTTCTTCTCCGTATCCAACACCGGCGATATATATTCACGAATCCCCCGATCTCGACTTCTTCCTCGAACTGTAAAAAAATGTCGCGCGACCGTCGTATATTTACTCGAAGGAGAACGAAAGAATAAACGACGATGAAAGGGTACTCACGTCCCACGTTACTGCTATATTGAGGATAGCGTTTACGAGTTTCCTGATATATCTTATTTTCCAGACCGTCATCCACGCGAATGTACTTCCTTGGAGCATTTTTTGTAACTTCAAAATTTCGCCGTCCATCGTTCGCACAAAATAATACTTATAGCACGATCGTGAAACTCGGTCTGGGGAAAAAACGGTCTTCCGACGTTAATTTATACCTGCGATATTACTATCTCAAATTTGTTATAACGCCGTCGAATGCTCGCGCGATACTCTAACGCGGCGTGAAAAAAATAACGCGGAAATATAACGAAGTAATAAGGCGCGATAAATTCTCGATTGCTTCGGAGGAAGTGCGCGAAAATGCGTTTAACCGCGTACGCACGATACGAGTTAACGTTTATTCGTTTATTAATATTTTTTCTTTTTAATATTATTTTAATATTATTTTAATATTATTTTAATATTATTTCAATATTATGTTAATGATAATATTATTTTAATATTATTTCAATATTATATTAATGATAATATTTTATTAGTATTATTTTTTCTTAGTAATAATAATATTTTTTTCTTAGTAATAATATTATTTTAATATTATTTCAATATTATATTAATGATAATATTTTATCATTAATATTATTTTTTCTTAGTATTAATTTTTTCTTAGTATTAATTTTTTCTTAGTATTAATTTTTCTTAGCATTAATATTTTCTTATTATTAATATTATTTTTACTAAGTATTAATGATACTTTTCTAAGTAGACGATAAATCGGCGCGATAAAAAATACTAGTCGTTAATACGTCGACGAGAGTACGCGTAAAACTAATCTACGATGCGGGAAACGCGCGAGGCGCGATAAATTAACCGCTAATAAGTTGATAAGAGTACGCGCAAAAACTAATCTACGATGCGGAAAACGCGTTTCTGTCGCGCAATTGATCGCGTCTCTCCAACCACCAGTTGTGCAGCTTGCATACGTTTTCCAAGACGCAATTCTTCGAGTGATAACCGCAGCGATAGACGCGAGTCGCGGCTAGCGTTCGAAGGGGTCCGATATCCTCGTAATCGGCGTCTCCATCAGGTCGAGCTGTTCTGCGACCTCTCTCGCGATGTCGGCCAGCCACCTCTTCTTCTCGAGACCCTTGACGTAGATCGTCACCGCGGCGTTCGACGCGAGATCCCTCGACGCGCGATATATCACGTCGCGAACGATCTGCTTCGCGTGTCTATACTCCACGTGTCCGTCGGTCCAGTGAAATTCGTGGTGATTGAGAGTAAGTCAACAGGCTTGCGACTTCTCGCCCTTCGTCAGCAGATTCCACGACATCGGCGCGCGAAAGACGTGATGCGTCAGATTTCTGCCGTTCGCGAGTATCGCCATCTCCTTCGTCACGAATCGCTCGTTGACGACGAAACCCTGCAGATCGACGAAGATCCGCGGGATGATATCGTCCGCGACCGTCGTCGCGGTCATCGTCGCGAGACACTGACGTTCATTCGCGTCTCTCCCGATATCTTCGCGATTTCGAGTTCCCCCTCCCGTCCGACGCGTCGTCTTACAGAATCTTACGCACGACGTTCGTCAACGGATTGTACTCCATCACGCGATCATGAATGATTAGGCAGTACGCCGTGGTGTTAGAAGGAACGTTGTCCTTGCAATCGAATTCTAGACGAACGTCCACAGTGGCGCTCTTAATCGCTTCGTTTTGGCGGGAACAATCTATCACCGCGAGCGGACCGCAGAAATTTGTTCATAGTCAGAAGCGTCTCGTCGTTCGCGGATCCGTAATACGTTCGTCGAAATCTCGCGTAGGCGTCGTACAGTACGGCGATCTTGTTCTTATCGAAGTCCAAATTCATATCGTCGTACAGATAGAAGTCCGAATTGAGATACAACTTTACGTTGGTCAGATTGCACGCGTCGAATCTGGAGGCGTCCTACGACAGGACGTTCTTCCTTCCGGTCTGCAACGCGAAGATGACGTAACGCGGTTTCTCGAGCTGCGTTGCCGCTTTTACGGCCCACGAGTGCTTGGTCGTGCTCTGCAGGAGCGGAAACTCGTAAAGATCCCACGAGCGAAAGGGCGCGCTCAGATATCTGCCGCTGTCCAACGTGCGCAACAGCGATAATTTGTTGACGTCATTCAGCACCACGTGCGGCACGCACCACTGTATCTTCGCGAGCTCGACTCTCGGCTCGAATTCCTCGCGCGATACCAGACAATTGTTGTCGTTCCGCGCTCTTATTAGAATCAGCTCGTGACGCGCGTTGATGACGACGCGCCTGTAATCCTCGCAGAAACCTAGCAGCGTGTTGAGAGGAACGCAGAAGTTGAAGTCGCCCGTCGACGCGACGCCGCTCGGTCCAGTCGCGAGATCCCATCCGGCGTTCTTCAAGATCTTGCCTCGTTCGGCCGTCAGCGAGACGTAGTTCTTGATCGTGCTGGTTATTCCGACGTTGCGATTACGATCGATCTCCACGCCGTCGAGCTCGTAACGTATCTCCTCGAACATAAAGGCGACGCAATTGTTCACGAGCCACGCGTCGAGGGCACGGACGGCTCCTTAGAGGCCGAGGCAGGCTTATCCGATTCGCCGCTCGACGCGGGCGGCGGATTATTCTTCGCGTGCAGTTTACCCTCGACGTAGAGAAAACTCTCGCACGGCAGCGTGTATAGGTCCTGCTGTTGTATGGGTATTCGTATCTCGTCGCTGTATCCGAAAGTGGTGTTGGCGTACGGATTGTACGTGTGACTCTCGATCTTCACGATGCGATCGTCGAAGACGGGTTCCCCGCCGATGCTCAGAATGTCCCTCATGTCGTCGTCGAACTATCGCGCGGCTCTCGGTACGACGAAATCCATGGATCGCAGAAAAGCGACGTTGGCCGCGGACAATCTCCCGACGCTCCTCTCTCTCGAGCGCGCGACTCGAGTTCCCGCGACGCGATCGCGGTCGCCGCCGCGACGCGACGTCGCGACGCTAGATTCGCGCATGACGAGCATCGCCCCGTTCCCTCCCCCGTCTCGCCGCGCGCTCACTATCGTCTCGCCGCGCGCTCTCTATCGTCTGCGTCGCACGTGCAGTCGAATCGAGATCTCCTCGCCGCAGAAATCGATCAATCGACCGTCCTGATCGACGACGCGCAGCGATACAGGTCACGAGTCGGGCGATGACCGGCAGATAAATGATCTGCCTCGGGACCTCCGACACTTTGTATCCCGGCGGGACGTTCGGCGCGAATTCATGTATCGCGTGGGCGGATCTCCCGTTCACGCCCGTCGTCAGGTTGCACTCCACGCGAATCGTGTTAACCGCGATAATGCTCACAGGCTCGTCGGACGCGTACCATTTGTTCGACCGCAATACGCGAGACTGGGAGAAACCTAACAACGATCCGATATTGTTCGGTTTGGTGAAATTAATTCGGTACGCGCATTTGATTTCGCTTCTCATGGTATTGTCGTTACCGCGTAGCGCGAGAACGCGATCGCCGCTCTCGTCCTCGACGTCGTACAGATATTCCTCGTTGTCGTCGTCGTCGCTGGCGCTGGCGCCATCGCCGTCGTCTCTCCCTCCGGTACTCGCGCTCGGCGGTCGTCGCCGTCTTCGAAGAATCGCGGCTCTCAGATACGCGCTTATGTCGCGCAGCTCGTAGGATCCGATCGGGATCGCGATCGTCTCGTCGTTGTCGTCGAAGTAAAATTTATTGTTCGAGGAATTCACGTTCGGAATCGTGTTGTAGGTCTCGAAATTGGTCAGGCCGAGCTCGTAATCGTCGTCGCTCAGATCGAGAGGCGGAAAGTAACTCGCCGTGAGAACGTTGCTTCTTCCGGTCAGCGTGAGAATCAGCGACATGACGACGCGCGCTATCGCCGTTAGAGACCGAAGGGCTTCCTCCTTCCTCCTTCCTCCTCCCCAATCGACTCGTCGAAGGAAGCGCAGGCACAATTGTCCGCAGACGCTCTGATCGTACGTCTGCTGGGAGTCGCGATTGTACGCGCGTGTCGCGTCCGAGATAACGCACGAGTTCTCGAGGCGGCCGAAGATTACCGAAAGCGTCGAAGTAGATAGCGTCTTTTCCCCTTTTAGCGTACGCCAAATGCGTGCCCGGCCCCGAGGCGTCGTCCAGGTTCACGATACCACTCTCGTCGCGACGAACTCGCGCCGGCAACGCGTCGCGCATGAACACACCTCTGAAGTGACGCACGCGAGCGCGTCTGGCCGCGCTGTTCAACTGTTCGTTCGTCGTGACGCCGATCGGAGCTACGACGTCGTCTAACGCGCGCGAAGACGCGACTTTTTTTTTTTCTTCTTCCTCCTAACCGTTCGTCCGCCTCGTCTCGCGATGCTTCCGCCGCGCTTGTAAGGCGCGAGATACAAACCGCGACCCTCCATCGCTCGATTGTGTCGCTGCAGCTCCTCCAATTGCCGACGCGCGGCCTTACCGTCGTCCACCATCTTCGCCACGCCGGCCGCTCCGCCGATCAGCGATCCTAAAGCTCCGAGCGCCGGCAACAGCGGCAGGAAGCCGCCGCGTTTCGCCGCGGGAAGAACCCGTCCTCTCGTCGTCCTTCTCCTCGTCGTGGTCGTTCTTCTCTTGCCGCCCCCGCCGCTCTTTCTCGCGCCTCTTCGCGCTTCAGCCATACCCATTCCTAGTTTCGTCTTCGCCTTCATAGCTGCCCATACGGCCGACGCCGCCACTCTCTCGCCGAGGGTCGAATCCCCGGCCCGAATACGCTCGAATGCTCTCGCTCCGAGCGTCCGATCCGCGAGATCGGCGAGATCGTCGCTTCGCGAATAGGCGACGTCGTGCTCGCGACAAGCCGCGTCCAGCGGATTGACGCCTCGATCGCCTCGCGCGAGCCGCTTAGCGAGACGAGTACCGAGGCCGCAGAACTGATATCCCGGTATATGTAGTTCGAACGGAAGAGCGTTTATAGTTCTATTGAGCAAACCGCTACCGCCGACGACTGCCGTCGCGGCGTCCTCGGCGTATCTCATACGCCTCGATCGTCGACGCGCTCATCATCACGCCATTTCCTTCTCCCGGCACATGCCGCAGTCTTTGACGCACGGCGGCAGACCGTCGATGTGCGTTCGTTGCCACGGCTGATTGTGATGCTTGTGACAGAGGCGATAACGCTGCACGTCCAGATCGTCCTGCAGATGTACAGGCAATCTCTCCCACAATCGATCGACGAAATCACCGTACTTGTCCAGCAGAAGCTTCTTCGGAACGTACTGCAACTGACCGACGTTGAGTCCGAGAATATCGTAATCTTTCACCAATAAAATAAAACATGACGAAGCGTCGCGCGCGTAACTCTATTGCGTCACCGTCGATCGGACACGCCTAACTGCGCGATCGTTTTTTATTCTCCCTCTATATATGCGCTCGCGAGGGCGAATCCGCGCTCGTTGCTCACGCACGCGAGTCTGCGCACTGAGACGCAGATTCGCTCGCGACAACGAGGAAGAATCGCGAGAGGAGAGAGAGATAGAGAGAAAACGATGCGTTTCGTGCGTCAACCGATCGCGATAAGAGTGTCCAACGTCGACGGTAAGACGCGCTCGATGAACGAGGAACCGCGAAGACACGGTAATCTGTTACCGACCGCGATCCGCTGCGTAATCTGCGATCCCTCTAATTGCGGTAAAACGAACGTGCTGATAAGCCTTCTGGAGAACCCGCACGGCGTGCGATTCGAGAACGTGTACGTTTACTCGAAATCGTTGCATCAGCCTAAATATCGATATCTAGAGAAATTGTTGAAACCTATGAGGGATATCGGTTACTTCACGTATTCGAACAACGTCGACGTCATCCCACCTAGCGAGGCGTCGCCGAATTCGATATTCGTGTTCGACGACGTGTCATGCGACAAACAGGACGTCGTGAGAGAGTACTTCGCCATGGGACGTCACGCGAAGGTCGATTGCTTCTATCTGTGCCAATCGTACGCTAAGATACCCAAACATCTGATACGCGACAACGCGAATCTATTGATACTCTTTAAGGCAGGATACCACCTTTGATTGCAATTTTGGAGGCGTTTTTCATGATTTTTTTTTTCATACAAAAAATGCGCAGAAAGAAAATCGGTTTTAGCCATTTATTAAGACAACCTTAAGCTGCAATAAAAAATTTTTTAATGTCGAAAAAGTAAAAAATAGCCTCTTGTAGGTAGGGCCAAAGTATACGGCTTTTGAGAAACACCGTCAGTCTGCGTGTCAAATTCCTTCTTCTATGTGGCTCCTAGAACAAAAATCAAAATTTTTTCTTATTAATAACAATATTTTTTAAGTCTGTACGTAGGGATTTTACGAAATTTCGATTTTTAAGAAAATGACGGTCATTTAAAAAAAAAATTCAATTTTTCAGGGTAAAAAAGTTTATAAAACTGTGCACCAAAAATAAAATAACAACGCTACAGAAAAAATCCTACGTACATCCTTAGATTATACCATAGGGAAGAATTATGCAAAGTTTTAAGTCAATCCGATGAAAATTGGAAGACTAATTTGACACGCAGATTTAAAACATATCGTTTCGAGAAAAACGCGTTTAAAGTTTTACATACATGAAACTAATAAATATTTTCAACTAACCGTCAATCTGCAATACCTGCGCCATACAGGATACCTTCAGCATCTATTTCTTCTTCATTAGCAAGCTTGTGAGCAGAAACAGCACTTCTTCTAGCCTCTCGAGCAGCTTCAGTAATCAAAACCTCCGCTCTCTGAATACGATAATTATCGGCTTTTATACAAAAATCGTAGCAACTTTGACTTATAGGTAGGTTCAAAGTTTGCATAATGTCCATAATGCTCTGTAATCCATCATTAAAATTACATACTGCAATATCAGCAGCAATGTCGATGACTTTTTTGCCTGGACATGGTTTTAGGAGCGAGCGCCCACAGAACAGAATTGAAACACTCGTTGCTGTTCTGCGTAAACCCACCCAAGCACCGTGTTAATAGTTCCTGGCTGAGTTCTTCATAAATGGATTTAACAGCATTGAAAACTTCGTCTTTCATTGCTGATTTGTGTTGATAATTGACGAGTTCGTTACGAGATTTAGCCTTTTTCCACGAGCACCAGGAATTTTCGCCATCTGGACATCTATCGTGCTGCGGGTTGTCGTCCGTGGAAATCTTGTGATAAAGCGTGGCCCATATTTCTTTCTTCATATCAACAATTGAATTATGATTTCGACGTATTGCCAGACCAAAATATAATGATAGATCATCAATTAATTTTCCGGTTAATTTGCCTTTGCCACCAAGACCTCGTACATTTTTTTTCAAATTCCGAAGTCACGTTCCCATCCTCTTTTGAACGTGGTCGATACATTCTTTTTTCTTGACGTCCAAATTTTCATATGGATTCGAATCTAAAATACCTTTAAATGTTTTACTTTAAATGTCTCCATCTCCTACGTAATGACTATATTTCAAACCGTGGAGCTCTTCTGATTGTTGGAACATTTGAATTACTGCGTCAACCTCCATTTTTCCTGCCGATTCCTCGTGATTTTTTTGACAGCTATTTTTGTGTGTCTCAGCCCATTCTTCATATTCTGCCGTTCCTTCTTTTTTTTTCCAATAATTGCATTGATTACATATTTTCGACTTTACATTAACATCAATGACTTTTCCGGTGCACCACCCTATCAATGATGTAACGCCTAACAAAGACGAGAATCCCCTCTTCTTCCATGTACCGTCGCCGGAAACTACTATCCCTTCTGCGAGTCCCTTCTGTACTGACAATTCTTTCTCTTTAGCAGCTGCGTTCTTCATTGATTTTTCTCGTACGGCTGCGGTAGCAATAGAAATAGTCGAAACTATTTTGTCATAAAATGACTGGAATACTGGATTTGGTAAACACATGAATGCACATAATTTTTTAATGCTATTTACACCAACACCGAGCAATCGCATAGCCAAAACTATACGACGATTTATATCATATGCGTGATTGTTGTATGACGGGACACGAGTTTATATATTTCGGTGTGCATTGTTCACAAAGAATTGCAATTTTAAAACCCAATCCACGGATACTTGCTTCTTGAAACTTTATGGGAGATTTACACTCTTTGCACACTAGAAATTCAGAAATTGCTGCAAAAACAGTTACAAAATTGATCACACGATAACCAAAAGTTGCGTCCACATTAATATGATATTCATGTTTACTAAGTTTCAGTTTCTTTGCCGATGTACTGACACTCTCACTTTCTATTTCTAACATGTATCGATTCAGCGGCTTCCTTCCACTGCTTCTCGGTTTCGAGGCACGACTAATTCCTCCTCTTGTTCCTTTTTTCTCCACTACTTTTGTCTTCCCCATGATGAACAATGAATAAACGTTCGAAAGAAACTCGTGAAAGACAAAACCAAGCAACACGTGAATGTTTACACGACTAATTCGTTATGAACTATATAAAACATAGAAGTATATGTCATATTATAATGAAAAAAGTAACTAGCGACATATACTTCACTATTTGGAACTAAAAGGGACAATAATTAGGTCGGTAAATTGACAAGTAGTAGGATGAGACAGGTAGTCTGTCTGTGCGCGCTCGGCAGCCCGAGAAACGCGCCGAGAGCGCTCGCTCCAAACCGGTTTATAACACTAGAAAAAGGTTTCAATCACCTTTCTAATGAATGAATTTCGATTCTATACACTTGAAAGAGTAAGCCAAAAAAAAAAATTTTCGATTTTTTGAAAGTACAAAGGTGGTATCCTGCCTTAAGCAGGATGGCACTAATCTGAAACACGTGCACAGCGATCACATGAACACCGATGCCGTACGAGGATTTTCACGCGCTGTGTCACGCGTGTTGGAAATATCGATACGGTTTTCGAGTGATCGACAAAGATAGCGCGCTGCGCAACGGCAGATACAGGCAAGGGTTCAACGATTACGCCGTGCTGTAGAGCGTCGCGTGCGTCGTCGTCGTCGTCGTCGTCGTCGTCGAGGATGAGTCAGTCTTCTCGAGACGGTGGCGATCGTAGAGGGGAGAGAGATAAGAGAAGGCGAAACGTCGAGGAACGACGCGCGCGATGACGGACGTCGACAGACGCGAGAAAACCGCGATAGAGATAGCGAGAACGCGCGCGTCGATTCGCAGGAAGCACAGAGTACTGAAGACCGGAAGGATGGAGAGCGATAGCGCTCTGGAGACGCGTTTCAAACCGATCATCGAACCGTTGCGACGTATCGCCGAGCGCGTCGGAGACGATTCCGCGCGAGGCGCGAGCGCGCGAGAGAGGGAACCGGCGAAGAGCGAGATCGACGAGACGTTCGCGTGAGGCGTCAAGAGAACGGTGGCGTCGGAGGAGGAAGAGGAGGAGGAGAAGGACGACGAGGAAGAGGCCGAGGAGAGCGCGTTACCGCCGCCGCCGTCCGCGAAAGGATTCAAAGCTAAGCGATCTCGCCGTCTGAACGCGACGACTTCCACGCCCGTGGGAGCGTCGGACGCGTCTCCCGCGCAGCGGCGCGAATTCGCGAGCGGAGATCTCTTCGCGCAGCCGTCCGTCGAGGAGACGTTCGAGACGAGCGACGACGTCTTTCTCGGATCGCCGCTCGAAACGTCCGTGAGACAATCTCTGCGGACTCCTCGAGGGCGAGACATCCTGCGCGATCAATTGGGCCCGTTGGCGCGAAAGTACGTGGGCGCTCTTCTCGGCGGCGGCGCGCCGAGCGATTTCGATCACGTTTACGGAGTCTACTTCGCCGACTCGAGCACTATGCTCGGGGACAAGCGATTCGACGTAGGCGCCGACGACGCGATATTCGTGGACGGAGTCAGATACGCCGGTACTCCCAGTCTGTACGAATTGATCTTCAAGAGAATTCTCGACGATTTCAAGTACACCGAGAGAGACAAAGCCGCGTACAGGAGCATACTTCTGCAAACTAACGCTCACAGACGCGAGCACAATATTCGCATGCCCGTACTAGGAAACAAGGGATACAAGTACAAGCACGTCATAGCTCCGATCCTGCGGACGGACAGTCCGAGGAAGAAGATCGGCGGGGGTCGCGTGCCGCGGGCTATGCGCGCGACCCGCGACACCGTGGACTACGTTCACTGGGACGATCCGAACAAATTGGTGGATCGTCTAAGATTGCTGGACGCTTCTCGTCAAGCCGGCAACAACGCTCACGACAACGAGATCCTGTCGATAATCGAGGAGCTCCGCGAGGCGGGCGAGATACTGTGAGACGATCGCGGCGACGCGCGCTTCATTCGACGACGCGATGTTCGCGAGCAAGTTCGGAGTGTCGACGCGGAGAAGACGCGGTCGCGACGCGACGAGCGCTAGATTGCGCGCGAGTGTGGAATCTCTGCGAAATTACGTGCGCGATAACGCGCTGTGCCTGACCGTCTCCGACGTCTCTTCCTCCGCGTCGCATTACGACGCGCGGCGTCTCAAGATACGAGGAGTGGCCTGACCGACCAACAACGACGACGCGACGAACAAGAGTTACGTCGAAAGCGTTATACACGCGGTGAGAGCGAACGTGGCGAATAATCACCAGCTTATCGCGAGCGCGAGAACGCGAGCGGATAACAACGCGGCCTCGACGGCGAAGAAAATCGTCGCTCTGAGCAAGAAGATCGGCGCCCTCGAAAGCGCCGAGACTGAAAGATCGAGCGCTCTGGAAGCCGACGTTACGCGGATTCGCGCGAGAGGGAGCGCTCTCGAGAATAGGCTGCAAACGCTGGAGAATCTGCAGAAGCTCGCCGCGATGAGGATCGAGACTGTCGAGACGGAGAGATCGACCTCGCGCGCGATCGTCGACAAGCGACTGGGCGATCTGGAGAGCTCCGTCGAGACGAATCGGGCGAACGGGGACGCGTCGAGCAAACTGTCGCGCGAACTGAGGACCTACGTCGCGCGGCTCGAGGAGATCGGCGAGAAAACGGAGAAGCGGATGCGCGCCTTGGAGAGATCTCTGTCGCACGTGAACAACGTAGCGGCGAATAACGAGAGAAATCGAGCCGCGTTGAGCGATCACGACAGAACGCTGCAGGAGTTGACGGCGAAGGCGCTGACTTCCAACGCGAAATTGCGAGAACTGGACGCCGAGGTGGCGCGTCTGAGGAAAGACGCGAACGAACTCGCGAAGAGAACGGCCACGACGACGACGACGGCGACGAGGGCTGCGGCGAAAGCGGCGGCGGCGGCTGCGATTCCTAAGACGATCGATCTGAATAAGGTAATCATACAACTGGGCGCTAAAACTCCCGATAAGCAACAGTCGAAGAGAGGGTAGAAAAAAATAGAGACGGCGAGATGAGCGCCGCGAAACGGAGACTCGAGCCGCACGCGCCGGCGAGAAAGAACTTCTCCCGTCGCCGCGGTGCGCGGATACGACGATCTGTGGCAAGCGGACGTCGTCGAGATGCGTCCTTACGTCGGACGGAATAGAGGCCACAATTACATACTCACCGTCATCGACGCTCTGAGCAAGTACGCGTGGGCGGTACCGCTCAAGAGAAAGAGCGGTGACGAGGTCGCTCGAGCTCTGTCGAGCGTGACGCGCGCCTCCGGACATCGCCCGAGAAATCTGCAGACCGACAAAGGAAAGGAGTTCAACGCCGAGGTGCGAAGATTCGTGGATAGACACGGCATCAATCACTACTCGATGTATTCCGTGCTGAAAGCGTCCATCGTCGAGCGTTTCAATCGCACGCTCAAGAACTCGATGTGGAAGTACTTCACGCTGAACGGAACGTACAAGTGGCTCGACGTGCTGTCGCGTCTAATATCCGAGTACAACGCTCGTAAACATCGAACCATCGGGATGCGTCCGATCGACGTGACGCCCGCTTGAGCGTCGAGACTCCTGTCGACGGTGTACAGCCACCCGAAGATCGCCGCTCCGGGAAAATTTCGACCGAACGATCCAGTGCGCGTGAGCAAGTACAAGACGCTGTTCGAGAAGGGATACACGCCAAATTGGACCGCGGAGATCTTCCGCGTAGCCGAGGTGCGAAGGATGAATCCCGCGACGTATCTGCTGAAGGATTCGCGCGGCGAGCCGATAGCCGGCGGATTCTACGAGCACGAGTTGCAGCGAGTCTCCGATCCCGACGTGTATCTCGTGGAGAGAGTGCTGCGCCGGAAGGGCGACGCGGTTCTCGTGAAGTGGCTGGGAATGGACAGGTCGCATAATTCGTGGATAGACAAAGCCGACATATTGTAACGAACATACATATATTTTCGCGCGATATCACGGACGAAAAAAGATACATCGCGCGTATTGTAACGCGTCGCAACGAATATATATATATATTTGTAATATTAAAGATAAGAAAATACATCGCGCGCATTGTAACGCGTCGCAACAAACATATATATTGTACAACATTAAAGATAATAAAATACATCACGCATATCTGTAAAAAAATACATCGCATAGCGCTTAAGATCTATCCGCGCCTCTCCTCACAGAGGTATCCTGTAGTGCCCCCACGGCAGAGTGTCGGTCGAATCCGGTACGACGTAACGCTTATCGTCGTACGGACTGAGCGCGACCTTCGACTCGCGCACGGTGTACACCTCAGTAACTTGGATCTCAGGCACGACTGCTCGCGAGTCATCTCGATCTCGCGTCTCAGGCAGCGCTCGTAATCGTTGAACGTCAGCGTTCTCGCGACGACGCTGCTCCTCACGCCCTTGCTCTTCTTGGTGTCGCCCCTATCCTTGACTCGCAACGCGTACATCTTCGCTCTGAGTCCGACGAACTCGAGCATGAGAGCGCCGTTGTTCTCGTCCTTCATCAGACCGAGAACCTTCTTATGCGCGCGTGGCGCGCCGTAGGGATTGTCGACGGCGTAATCGCTCGTGTCGAATCTATCGATGTCACGCTTTATTCGCTCGTACGCGTCCTCGCATTCTACGCTATAAATGAGACTGTCCGTGTCGGTGTACAATATCTTACACTTATCGCCGTAGAGCGGCGACATGTATTCGTAGTGAAACGCGTACAGACGAATCTTGGATATATCGAGAATCGACATGCCTACGTAGATCGGTTTGTCGATCTTCGCCTCCAATTTGCGCAATTCCACGGCCATGAGATTCTCCGAAAATACGCTTCTACTGTGAAAATTCGGCTTGGAGATGAGCGCCTCGGCTCCGAATCGCCCGTCCCATCGAGTCGCGAGTCGAACGTCCACGCGATTGCGCACGTTCTCCATGGTCTTGCCGAAGACGGCGTTGTTCATCAACTTGTACAGATTCTTCTCGAAATCGTTACTCGCGTTAGTGCGTAAGCGCGTGTTAAGTTCCATGTATCCGCGTAACCACGGCGACTGCGAAAAGCACAGCGCGCGATGAATCCTCGTCAGACGCAGACCGTGACGAACGCACTGCTGCAGATTGCGATAGTGCGTGACGTATCGACGCTTATCGTACAGCGTGGCTAAGAGTTTGCTCTGCCGCTTCCCCGGCGGCTTATCGTGCGTGGGACAAAACGGTAGATCGGCGTGGGCGTCGTGCGCATCGGCCGGATAGTCGAGATCGACCTCGAGAATGTAGCCGACGGTCGAGTCCTCCGGCACGGACATCACGTCGAGACTCTCGAGATCGTCGACCCACTCGAACCGCTCGTACGGCAACGGCTGACACATCGCCCAACCGTACAGATTGTTGATATCGAGATACATCAGATAGATCGACGGTCGCGACGGATCGTACGCGCTCATGTACTTGTTGTTAGCGCGAGCGTATCTGTTGGAGCACTGACTCAGACCACCGCGTATTCCGCGTTCCACGAACATCATCATATCGATATCGGTGAGCAGCTCGAAACGAACTCCCGTGTACTTGAGCATCGCGTCCCACGTGTATCCCGGCAGCGTGAAGTAGTACGCAGGATCTAAACCGTAACTCTCCAAACAAGCGGCGCGAAAATTTTCGAACACGTCCGCGAGCAGAAGAACGTCGGTCTTCAGATAGAGATCGCTGTACTCGCCTAGATTTTCGACGCTAAATCGCTTCCAGACGCGCGTCGCGTGCGCGTAATCGCTCTCCGATACGGTGTCGCCGGTCAGAGAACTGTAGAAGGATTCGCGCGGCGGGAGACGCGTCTCCCGCAATCTCTCGACGCTGTCGACGTACTCGTACGGAAACACGCCCTTGCGCGTGAGAAGCCGGAAGTCGTCGTCCGAGAGATCGCGAAACTCGCCTCGCGCGATCGTCAGTTTGCTCTCGTCGAGATACGACGCCAGCTTATCGAGACCGGCGCCTAAAAACTTGAACGAGTCCACGAATCGTAATTTGACGTATCTGGAACGCGCGGCGTTTTCCCCGTCTCCCTCCGTCGCGGTATCTCGAACGGTCTTCGAGAAAGCTATGTACGATTCCTTCGTCACCGGTAACAACTCGACGCTGCCGGGATACGCGTTAGCCACATCCTTGATAATGAAGTGCGCGTCGTAACCCGATAGATTGTGAAAGAATACGGGTATGACGTATGGGTCCTTGTAATTCAAATTATACGCGGAATGCGCCGGACCTCTGAAGCGGCCGGTCAAGTGACAGTGATCGCGCACGCGAGCGTCTTCGGCCTCGAACGGTCTCTCGCACGCGTAACAGCGCGACGCGTTCGTGAACATCTCCCGCTCGTCGGACGTCATAGGTACCACGGCGTCGAGGGCGGCCTTCGCGCGAAGCGCCAGATCGCGCAGTTCGCGCACGAACCACGCGACGCAATCCTCGCCGCGATAAGATCCGTACGCTGACGCGGCGTCATCGAAGGAGCAACGCGTGTAATAGGCCACGCTGTGAACTCTGTGATGCTGAACGATCCTCGTATTCTTGGTTCTTCCGCCCTCGTCCCCCTCCTTCTCCAACGCGCACTCCAGATCGGCGTACACCGCGAACGGAATTCGCTCCTTTCTCGAATGATGATCGAACTCTAGCCACCTGTCGTCCTCGCCGGGAAGAACGATCGCGCAATCGTTCAGCTTGCCGCAATCCTCGCTGTGCGCCGACAGCTTCTCGCTCATGCGAAAGTAATGCATGCATCTGAAAGAAAATACGGAACAAACGTTAGCTCGATATCTCGCTCTCGCTCGCCGAGATCGAGCACTCACCGATCGCACACGTGCATCCTGTGCTGCCGCTTGCTCAATTGCGAACTGATCAGACGAGACAGATCTCGAATGCAGGCGAAATGTCCGACCGCGTTACCCTCGCGCGTCGCATCGCTCAGATACAGCAGATTGACGTGTCTCTCCCTCTTTCGATCCGTCAGACGAAGAGGTACGATGCGAATCCCACTGCCGCCGTCGCCACCGTCCTTCCCGCGTCGTCTCTCTCCGACGGTGTACACGTTCACCGATATATCGTTCAGACGCTCGAACCGTCCGATTCTGTTCAGAGTCATAGGTAACTTCGAGCCCTCCAGATTCAACACCTCGGAGTAATGTGGATATCGCGAGCTTCTCTCGCGGTGCTTATCCGCGGGATACAGAGCGGCGACCACCGACCACGCGAAACACGCTTCGTCGTCGGATCGCACGTTGACCACCGCTCTCTTCATTTGAATCTCTCGCGGTACTCGCACGTGACACCCCGCCCGCATGGGATTGTACACGTTCACGTTCACCGTTAGATCGAGTATGCGCGATAGGGCCCATCCGCTGTCGCGCTCTTGAAACTCCTTCAAAGACGCGACGATATCGCCGACGACGCGAGTATCATACCACTCCCGCAGATCCGTCGTGGATAGAAGGGGATGGTTTCTCGTAGCGATAGTCTTAACGGCGGTTTTATCGCGCGACACGAATTCTCCGTTGAACGTCGTGTTCACCTTAACGCTGCGATATCGGCCCATGACGTCGCGCACGCGGCGGAGCACGGTGTCCCTCGCGTCCTCGAGAAATCTCAGAGGTTCGATGTAATCGAGATTTATCACAGCGCCGGTCAACACGCGTCTCTTGAAAGCCGTCTCGACCTCGGACCACGAGAATTCCTCGCGCGACTCGACCCCGCTACGGCCGTCGTCCTCGCGTCTCGCGACATCCGCGCTCTCCCGCTCGAAGCGTCACCGTAGATCGTTCCTCGCGCCGATCATTCGCAGGATTCGGGCGACCAGAGAGGTCCTCGCCCCCGTGGAGATTCGGCGACTCGCGTCCAGGCGCCACCTCTCGCGCAGAGTCGCGAGACACTCCTCGCACCGTCGCGTCCACGCGCGATAGTCGTCCGTCGTGACGACGTCGCGCGCGCTCTCCAGCGTCCGGCGCTCTTCCTCCCGCATGGTCGCGTCCTCTTCTCTCCCTACGGCGATTCGTCGTCCTCTCTCTCTCCTCCCCGCGAGGCCTTATCCACAGCGTCTCGCCTCGCGAATCCACCGGCAGCGAAAACCCGCGACGCGTCCCGGTCGCCCGCGTATCTCCGGCGTCGAATCTCGCCGCTCTTCCGCTACACACCAGGACCATCTCGATCCACAGCTCCTCGCGCGCGTCTCGAAGACCGATCGCCCGCCTCGTCGCGACGCTCCACGCGATCCTCTTCTTCAACACTCGAACGTAGCGATCGATCGGTGGATCGACGCGCTCCTCGCTCATGACAACTCGCGCCTCAAGCGTATCAAATCCACGCCGCAGAACATATTTCGGCGAAACGGGTACTCGCGACCGTTGTCCTCGTGATCGTACGTATATCGCAGAGTTCTACCCACGTTATCCTCGGGCACGCGAATCTCGCAGCGCGTGAGCGGCGAGAAATATCGAACATCCGGTTGGAGATAATCGAACGAGTGGAATTTCCGACCCTCTGGATACGGATAACCTTTCGGGTACTTCGACCTCGGATACTTCGCGTCAAACCACCTGTCTAGTTTAACGCTGAAAACGAGGGCTCTGTGACTGTTGGCCAGAGCCGTCTCGACCCACAACTCCTCGCGCCGACTGTGTGTTTGAATGACTCTTCTCAGATGATACGTCGCGACGTTCTATCGCGCGCTCTCCTTCAACTCGAAGTTGTCGTCGTCTATCGAGCGCGCCAACTCCTCTTCCTTTTCCTACCGTCGACGGTAGAGACGACTCCGGCGGAACTCGCGCCTCGTCGTTCGCGACCTATCTTCCCGAGAAACGATCGGATAGACCGATCGCGACCATCGCGAGGCGTGTGCGCGCCTCGAAACGCCCGTCGGCGTCTTTATACTCGCTCGTTCGAGCGACGACGACGACGTCGCGTGAGCGGGAAAAAATTTCTCCGCGGTCGCGCGGTTTTCGCCCTCGGAAACGACGAATCCGTCGAAATACCACATTCGACCGGATTCGGCGCGCGTTATCGCTGCGCGTCCGAGAGAAAGAAACGGCGACGGAAGCGTCGCCGCGAATATCCCTCTCGTCTTAGCGCGACGCGCTCGAGAGGAAGGAACGGCGACGGAAGCGTCACCGCGAATATCCCACGCGCGCGCGCGAGTAAATTCTAACGGAATCCCGCTCCTCTCTCGTTATCGCGTTTAAAAAGGAGAGATAAGCGGCGAGTCCGAGAACGCGCGCACGACGACCGCGATATCGCGCGAAGACGCGATATCGCGCGCGCGCGCGACGAGGCCCTCGTCCGATCGACGCGCTCTCCGTCGATCCTCCAGAACGAAGGATCGACGACCTCCGTCGACGAGAGAAACGCCTCTACTCGCGACGTGTTCTCCCGATACATCGTACGCTCGTTTACGAAACGCGCGCACATTTAGGTTAAAATTCGAGCGGTGCGCTCGTGCGCGGTGAACTCGCGTCCGACGTCTACGACGAGACGAGGCGAGAAACACCGCCGCGCTCCGCGTGCTCTCCCGATACATCGCGCGCCTTTTTTACAAACGGAAATAAAAAAAAAATATTCGAATTTACATTCGAGCGACGCGTAAGAGGCGATGGAAACGCTCGAGGCCGCTTGTTGCTCCGTCGAAACGACGCGAGCCTGCGGAGGCGCGTATGTGTTACATAAACATTACATTAATCTTATTGAAATATTATATAAATATTATATAAATATTATATAAATATTATATAAATCGTACTTTATACGAATCGTACGTCGTATCTCTTTCAGGCTTACGTCGAATACATCCGCTCTGCCGTCAACGGCGACCTTATCTCCGTTTCGCGCCGACGCCGGGGATCGCCGCTTATCGCGCGCGCCTAGCGCGCCGCGTCCAGAGACGCTCCGACGCGCCGTATCCAGGGACGCGCGCGCTCTCTCGCCCTCTCCCTCGCTCTCGCGCCCGCTCCCCCTCGCCCACCCCTCCGCGCGATGTCACGACCCTCCGTTTACCCACCCGACGGCGAGCGGCTCCCCTCGCCCTACCTACCCCCCCCCTGCTCACCCGCGCCGCCGTCACCCTGCCCCTCGGATATCTTTCTATCTCTCTCGCTCTACAAGACCTCTCTCTCGCACCCGTGGAAAAAGTGGGTTAGAATCGCCCTATATTTCCTACTACCGAGCTTGCCCGGGCTGCCGACCTGGATCGCACCGGGTCACTCGGACGTATTCCGAGCTCGGGTCGGTGCGACGGAGGAAGCAGCGGCTGGGTGTACCCGGTGGAGGGTCTTCCCCACTGGCGGTCCCCCACCGCTGCTAGCCGCCAGGGCCGCTCGGACGTTTCCGAGGTCGGGGTCTGGCGGCGAGAGTAGGATACCCGGTGGTCACCGTGACCGTTTCCCTTTCCGAAGCGGTGATCACCGGGAAGGCGCATTGTCCCGGGTCTAGAGGACCCGGAACGGGACTTTATGCTGGTCGCCACGGCGGGTAAGGCGGGGTAGGGGAGCGGCTGCCCCGTCCCAACCGTCCGTGGGGCCCACTGGGTGGCGCCACTTGTCGTTGGTACCCCAGAGGTCGGAGGCTGGGGACTCCTGAAAACCCGTGGGAGCGTCAAAACTCCCACGGGGGAGTAAGGGGCTGGAGCTCCGTGTCAGGAATGCGTTTCTCCTGACCTGAAGCATATGTTGACCCCCCGGGGGAACTTGGGGCCCGATCGGGGAGTGTGGCCGGTCATGTTTCGGAGCACTCCCCCGGCTGGTGAGGATATATCCGGTCAACAGAGCCGCGACGAGGAATGGGATTAACTAAAAATGAATCCTAATACTAATACTAATCCTACTCTAAAAAAAGAAAAAGAAAATAAAATTAAAACGATTGAGGACGATCATGAGCTCATGGACACTGAGCCTTTGAAGGCGTACGTAAACTCATCGCAAAATCCTGATGAGTCGAACCTGGCTGGATCTCTCACTGAGACAGTGGAAATGTACGAGGACTCATCGCAACACCCTGATGAATCCAATAGGGCTGGACCCTCTAATGAAATACCAGGTGTGGAGGAAAGACAAAGAAAGGGAAAGCACCGCACAGCGCCAGAAGGGAAAAACCCTTATTATCTTAGAGACTGTTTTGTCCCCGTGCGCAGGCTTTCGGGACGCTCCTCTTCCTCGGACCTCTCTAGACGTTCGGAGGGAGGCGAAACGACAGAGTCAGACATTGGATCTGAAATTGAGTTGGTAGGAGAGGAAGCGGCTGCGGTACTTCCGGCCAAGAGGCGTCGCGGACGACAGGAAACTACGGGAGAGTACCGTATAAAGAAAGAGAGAATGGAAAAAGAACGCATTGCGCGAGAAGAGCAAAAAGATAAGGAACTCATAGGAGCGTTTGATAGACGCATTGGAGTCCTCAACCTCCCCAAGACTAAGACCAGCCGGAAATGGGCAGCCATTGAGGAGGAAGAGATGGAGCATTACAAATCTGTCCCAATGGAGGATGCGGTGGGAGAAGTCATTACAGTAATGAGAGCGTTGTACGGCATGGTGGATCAATGCGGAAGACTTAAAGACACCTATCAAGAGTGCCTCAAAAAGGCTGCTGCAATTGTGATAGGTGCAGTGACGACGCTGCATCAAAGAGCATCTGGAACGGGAACCTACGACCAGATAGAGAAACTTTCTAGACAAGTTCGTCGCCTAGAAGAGGACAATAAACGAATGCGGAATGTACTGGACAGTATACAAGCAAGGGAGAGTGTTAAGACGGGGGAACCCTTACTAAACATTACCGGAACATGGGACGAGGAACTCAAGGAACAGAGGAAGCCACGCAAAATCTCACAACCACTCGTGGATGGGGAGACCTTGTATTACGAGGAAATGGGAAACCCAAGCAGCCCTCTTCCACCTGTAGGTGGGGAGCCGCTCGAGGGGAATAGGAGACGAAAAACCTCACTTCCATCCGAGGATAGAGAGGTCCTAAGTCTCCAGAAAGGAAAGAGGATCATTAAAAAGGAAAAAAAGGAGAATGGGAATATGACTCTGAAAACAAATGCAAAGTCTAAGCCAACCTCTCAAAAACCTGTGGTAGTCAGCAATGTTATGATTGCTGGACCCACAGATATGAGTAAGACAAAAGCCAAGATAGTGCAAAAAATCGAGAAGGAAATTTCCCAATTACGAGAGCAATTGGAGGAAAAAAACCAAATGCTGTTGGAATTACGGAAGGGGGAACAAGCAACAGCAGTAACCCCCAAGGAGAGTAAGACTCAAACACGAGTCCAACAAACGATGAAGCCCACTACTAGTAATAAGTAGTAAGAGTAAGGCTCCGATAATTAAGAAGAGTAAGGCTCCGATAGTTGACGACATTCCCGCTAACACAGGGATGGATCAAATCGAAACAGAAAATGCCGCTCTTGTCCCTACGGCGGTATCAATAAATCCTGGGGACACGTATGCAACAGTTATCAAAAAGAGAAGGCCGAAAGGTGCGGTATCAGCACCCCAAGTAACGGGTGGAACATTTAAAACTAAGACCGAAGACGACGGATACTCCTTCGGGGAAGAAGATTAAGAAGCGCAAACCGCCGAAAACAGCAGCGGTGATTATATCAGGCCAGGCTGGCATAATAACAGAGATCTTGAAGGAAGCCAAGACTAAAATCAAGATGAGTGATCTTGGCATCGATAACACCAGAACACGAGAAGCCATGAACGGTGGCTTTATGATAGAGGTGGCTGGGTCTGATAAAGATGCCAAAGCGGACCTGTTGGCATCCAAGCTCCGAGAAGTGGTCAACCGAGAAGGAGTCAAGATCTCTAGACCGGTAATGATGGCAGAACTGCGGGTACGAGACATTGACAGATCTATATCTATTGGTGAGATACAGGATGCTCTGGCTAACATAGGACAATGCAATCCCATGGCTATACAAGTAGGCACTATCCGAAGAGTGCCTAACGGATTGGGTACCCTGTGGGTTAAATGCCCGCTCGTATCGGCCAATAAAATGACAACGGCCGGGCGAGTTAAGATAGGATGGACGTCTCTGCGCGTAGAAAGATTAATTGAGCGCCCCCTCCAGTGCTTCAAATGCCTGGAGGGTGGTCACGTGGCACAAAGATGTCCAAATAAAACGGACCATAGCGGCCGATGTTATCGGTATGGCGAAGAAGGCCATATCTCTCGTACCTGCACGAGAGAGGTCTATTGTGTAGCCTGTGCTACGAATAAGTTGCCAACCAAGCACCGAGTAGGAAGCGCTGCCTGTCAGATCGCGAAGAGGAAGCGACGAGGGAAGCGAGAGGTAGTAACACCTCATCTAGACCCGCCGTCTATGGCAATGGAGAGGAGAGACTCAGCCACATCAATTATGACTGTAACGTCAGAGGGGAGAAGAGTAGCTGAGAAGAGAAAGCAAACGCAAACAATCGATATGGAAGCCTCGGACAAAGAGCAAACGCCGAGACGCGTCCTTAAAAGTAGAAGGACAATGAGGAAGTCCCATAGTGACCTGGGACTCAAGGCGGCGGAAAAAAGCGAGACGGAACTCGAGATGGAGACAAAACTCGAGATGGAGACAAAGGACCTGTAGAATGATAGGCATCCTACAAGCCAATTTGAACCACGCTCGTCAGGCATAGGATCTATTCCTTCACAGCCTGGCAGAGCGCGGTTGCGCTTTAGGCATAATCGCGGAGCCATATGGAGTTCCGCCCAATCATCCCCTGTGGGCGGTATCTCATTGCGGCAGAGCCGCGACTACATGGAGGACAACTGCAGACTATCCCCCCTGCACCACTTTGATGGCAGGGGAGGGTTATGTAGCTGTACGATGGGGGCTCATTGTCGTGATCAGCATATACCTGACGCCTAGATTGGACCTCACCCAATTTCGAGGAAGGCTGGATGAGATCGGCGAATGCATTAGGGAATGCGAGCCGAGTCCAGTCCTTGCCGCAGAGGATTTCAATGCGAAATCTCCAACATGGGGGTCCCCACGGCTGGACCCAAAAGGTGGAGCACTTGAAGCGTGGACGGCGGGGCTTAATCTGTGCCTGGTTAACACCGAGGCCATAAGCACGTGCGTCAGGTCGCAGGGGGAGTCCATTGTGGACATAACATGGGCTACCCCCTCGACCTGGCGGCTAATAGACGAATGGAGGGTGTTGGTGGATAGTGAAACATTGTCGGACCATCGATACATTTACATGTCCGCCACCTCCAGAGAAGTGCTCGCCCGCCGCCAGGCGGCCAGGAAAAGATCACGGCGATGGGCCCTTAAAAAGCTCGATGAGGAGGCATTTTCCTCCTCGATCCTCGCAGCATTGTGGGCTAGAGGTGACCGAGAGAACGGCGGCGATATCGATTTGGGAAGGGAGGTTGCGTGGGTCCGACGCACCATCTCCGAGGCATGTGATGCCTCGATGCCCCGGGTCCACCGCTCCCCTAAGAAAGCCTCGTATTGGTGGACGGAGGAAATCGCCGAGTTACGGCGCTCCTCCGTTCACGCTTATAGGACCTTCTCTCGGACTCGTAGATCCAGGAGCATTGGAAATCTGGCTGCGAGGATCGAGGAGAAAATTGAAGCATATAATGCCGCGCGGATGGCTTTTCGTAAAGCCATTAAAAAGGAGAAGGCCAGGGCCTGGGAAGAATTACTGCTCATCCTGGATGATGACCCTTGGGGTCGCCCATATAGAATAGTTTTGAAGAAGCTAAAAGGTGGGGCGGCCCGGGTCACAGAGACTTTGGATCCCCAGTTCGTTGACGCAGTGGTGACGACTCTCTTTCCCGTAGGGGAGGGAGTCGAAAGTTTGCCCCCTCTGGGAGACATCCCAGAATGGGATGACGGCAAACTGGGGATAACCCAGGGTGAGCTTAAGGACGCCCTTACCGGAATCAAGCCCAATAAGGCCCCTGGACCGGACGGCGTCCATGGCAAAATCTGGGTCCTGGCCTTTAACGTGATGGCCGAAGACATGCGGCGCGTCTTCGAGGAATGCCTCAAGCGAGGTAGTTTCCCCCCGGAATGGAGGAGGACAAAGCTTGTCCTTCTCCCGAAGAAGGGTAAGCCGGGGGACTCACCGTCGTCCTACCGACCCATCTGCCTGCTGGACGAGGCGGGTAAAATACTCGAAAGAATTGTCGCCAATCGCCTCGTCCGGCATTTGTCCCGGAGGGGTCCCGATTTAAGTGCGGATCAGTATGACTTCCGAGGCGGTCGCTCGACTATAGACGCAATCTTGCGCGTGAGATCCGTTTCGGAGGCCACAATCAAGGATGGTGGAGTGTTGTTGGCAGTCTTATTAGACATTAAGAACGCCTTCAACACCCTACCGTGGAAATGGATAGCGGCGGCCCTAGAACATCATGGGGTCCCGCGATATCTGTCCGCGGTGATAAGAGACTACTTTCGGGACAGGGTCCTGGAGTATGTGGACCGAGATGGGTCGGTGCAGAAGAGGCGTTGGTTGCGGGGTTCCACAGGGCTCAGTGTTGGGCCCGCTTCTGTGGAACCTCGCATATGACCACGTCCTCCCCCCCATCTGCTACGCAGACGATATGTTGGTGCTGGCCGGGGGAAAGAGCTGGGGGGAAGCCAATGCCACGGCGAATTTGGCTGTGGCATGCGTGGTGCGCTCCATTTGCGCCCTGGGGCTGGAGGTGGCGGCCCAGAAGACCGAAGCGGTCCTTTTTCACGACGGATCGCACGGTCCGCCGCCTCCAGCTTTCATCCGAGTAGGTGAGGCTCGTGTCCAGCTAAGCGAAAGTATTAAATACTTAGGTCTACAGCTGGATGCGACCTGGTCCTTCGGTGACCACTTCCGCCGTCTGGCCCCGAGAGTGGAAAGGGTCTCAATGGCCCTCTGTCGACTCCTCCTAAACTTCGGGGGACCGGGCGGAAGGGTTCGCCGCGCATATGCTGCGGTGGTTAGTTCGATGGCCCTATATGGTGCCCCAGTTTGGGCGGAAAATGTTGCCGCTATCCGTCGCCTGCGCGATCTCCTGTGCAGAATGCAGAGGCGGGTGGCAATACGAGCGGCGAGGGGCTACCGAACAGTTAGCCACGCGGCGGCGACGGTCCTGTCCGGCATGCCCCCGTTCGACCTCGCGGCCCAAATGTACAATCAAATGTATAGGAGGGTACGCGAGGTCCGTGAGATGGGGGTGCCAATAACCGGCAGGGTCTGTCGCATAATTAAGGACCAGGCTCGACGGTCGCTTCTCCAGCGGTGGCAGCAGTCACTGCTGGACCCGCAAACTGCGGGAAAACGGACCGTCGAGGCCATAGGACCCCGTCTACCAGATTGGGTGGACGGGGTTTGACGAGAGGGTATATGCTACCGGATGACACAGGTGCTCACCGGACATGGCTGTTTCGGTGAGTACCTGTGCAGGATAGGGAAAGAGCGCACCGAAAGGTGCCACCACTGCGCCTGTCCGCGCGACTCGGCGCAGCACACGCTGGAGATCTGTCCAGCGTGGGCGGCCGAGCGCGCGGACCTGATAGCCGAGGTCGGCCAGGACCTCACCCTCTCGGCCGTAATAACGGCCATGACCGAGAGAGTTGAGGCATGGAGGGCCGTGTCCTCCTTCTGTGGCAAGGTTATGGCCCGGAAGAAGGACGCGGAAAGAGTCCGGCGAGGCGAGGGTGGCCGCCATAGAGCCACCCAACACCCGCCGCGAGACGGAGGAGCTATGCCTCCGCCCACGTAGGGGGAGGCGCCACAGTCCCCACCCTCCCATCCCACGTATTGGAGTGGGATGACCTCGCCTGGGGCGAAGGGCTGACACCACTGGTTGACCCCCTGCCCATTCGCCGAGGAGAGACGGGGGTGCCGCCAAAGGGAGCCGTTATTCAGCTCCCAAAGGCGGCACCCGCCACACCGGCGAGAGGCTCCCCTCAGAAGGTGTTACCACCAAAGGTACACCTTCGAGGGGACACATAGATGAACTCCGCACAAAACCCGTCCGAGGTTCGGAGGGCCAGGGTCCGAGCGGGAGACTCCGACCCTGGTCCCGCCCCCCGAGCACCACGAGGGGACGCAGTTCCGAGGAGGTGCCCCTTGGAACCGCACATGGAGAAGAGCCGCCATCCAAAAGCGGCGCGTGCGGCACTCCCCACCTCTAGGGGAGTGCCCACAGGCGACGGTCGGGTGGAAGGGGGAGGATGTCCGAACGAATGCCTACGGCAATTACCGGTCCTTCCCCATATATCCGAGAGGCACCCGGTGGAGTTTTAGTGGGTATACCCGTTAAATAGGGGAGTCCCACATAACCCGAGGGCCGCGGGTATGCATCAAGCATTTCCCCATCGATATCAAAAAAAAAAAAGGAGTATGAGGACCTGAAACATATGAGTCCTGTAAATACGGTCGGCACCGCTGGATGTTACTTACCTCACCATGGAGTCTTCCGCCAGTCCAGCTCCAGTATTAAGCTCCGCGTTGTCTTCAACGGGTTACAACGCACCAACTCCGGAGACTCCCTCAACAAGCATCTATTTATCGGCGCCAACTTACTGCCAGCACTAGCTGACGTCCTTCTCCGCTGGCGCCGGCACCGCTTCGTGTCCGATATCGAAAAGATGTTCCGGCAAATAAATGTCGCTGATTCAGCAGCGGCTCCCCAAAGCTCAATGGAGGCACTTTCCTGGCCAAGAGAATCCCGCCGATTGTGCATCCAGAGGGATCGCACCAAGGGACCTGCTGAACCACCCCCTCTGGTGGAACGGCCCGGCCTGGCTGCTCAAGGGTCAGTCGCTATGGCCGGACAGCAACGACCAGACGATAGAAAACGTTCCTGAAACGAGAACGACTGTATTAGTCGCCATCAGCAAGGACAGACCGGAGCCGGAAATCCTCCTCCAGTTCTCAACGCTGCATAGACTCTTACATGTCTCTGCCTGGTGCCTTCGTTGGCGCCGAACTTCTCGCAATTCTCTCAGCACTGTACTGCTCCCGGACGAACTCGACTCCGCTCTACTCCGTTGGCTTAGGATCGTCCAGGGAGTCCACTACTCTGCTGAGTTCGCCGCCGTGCGGGAGTCTCGCCCAATGCCTCACGGCAGTCACCTGTCCAGGCTGCATCCCTTCATCGACGACAAGGGAGTCCTGCGTGTCGGTGGTCGCCTGAAACACGCTATACTGATCTTCGATGAACGGCACCCCATGATAGCACCGCCCACTTCATGGCTCACCAAGCTCATGGTGGAGTCCTGTCACCGTCGGACGCTGCATGGAGGCACGCAGCTCACTCTGGGGCTCCTCCACCTCCGCTTCTGGGTTCCGCAAGGTCGAGCCGTGGTCAAGCGGATCCTGCACCGATGCGTGACTTGCACCCGCTGGCGAGCCAACACTCCGCAGCCTCTCATGGGCGACCTCCCTCGTGAGCGAGTTACTCCTGCTCGTCCCTTCCTGAGAACAGGAGTCGATTACGCTGGCCCGATATTCATCCGCACATCCAAAGGGCGTCGAGCACACAAGGCGTTCATAGTTGTATTCGTTTGCCTTTGTTCCAGAGCGATCCACCTTGAAGTAGTGTCTGACTACTCCTCAGACGCTTTCCTCGCCGCCCTCCGCAGGTTCGTTTCCCGCCGAGGATTGTGCGAGGAAATGTACTCAGACTGCGGGACAAACTTTATCGGAGCGGACAGACAACTCCGAGAACTTTTCCGAGCATCTTCTTCCGACGGCCGTCGCATCTCTCAGGCAGTCACCAAGGAGGGTATATCCTGGCGCTTCAACCCGCCTAGCGCACCACACTTTGGAGGACTCTGGGAGGCGGCGGTGAAGTCGACGAAACATCACCTGCGACGGGTGATAGGAGAGGCTACGCTTACCTTCGAGGAGATGAGTACTCTTCTGGCTCAAATCGAAGCGTGTCTGAATTCTCGTCCATTGCAGGCCTTATCTGACGATCCAGACGACTTGTCCGCACTGACTCCAGGGCATCTCCTCATAGGCGCCCCTCTACTGGCAGTTCCAGAGCCTTCATCGGCCGAACGGTCACCAAGTACGTTGTCGCGGTGGCAATTACTCCAGCGAATGCGCGACCACTTCTGGCAGCGATGGTCCCAGGAGTACATCCACGCCTTGGCACCCCGACCAAAATGGCTCAAGGCCGAGCTCGCTCCGGAGATCGGAGCTTTGTGCCTCGTGCGCTTGGAGTCTACTCCACCTATCCGATGCCTCTCGCGCGTATCATCCGGTTACACCCAGAAAGCGACGGCACGGTCCGCGTTGTGACCGTCCGAACATCCACTTCGGAACTCGTCCGGCCGATTGTAAAGCTCGTCCTTCTGCCGGGAGTCAAGGAGGCCCACACGCCCGCGGACGAGTAGCATACTCGAGCGTTATTCTTCCCGTATTCTTTCGCGTAGCGTTTTCGCGCTTCTCTGTACATATTGTAATATAATGCACTTCCCTTCGCTTGTATATAATGTATATTTTCTATGTCAGCTGTCTGTCACACGTTCCGCGAATTCACCGTGTGCTTTCACTATCACTCACTCACTATCACTCACTCACTATCGTTATGGAAGCCTTCGTCGATCATTGCGCTTCACATTGTACGATTTTCCATTCTTTTTCATCACTGTAAAAATTTCACTCCATACCGCATTACTTATTCTCGCGAAAGATTAATCGAAACTGTTCAACACGTGTCTTCTCATTACGTCACACATTTCATCCATACATCACGATCAATAGCTCATCAATGGAACAGTACACGGCACCTGTCCGCATCCGCACTCACTCACAAATTTCGTGTAATGACGAGGCGGGCGGGATGTTCGAAATCCGTAATTATTGTCGCGATCTGAAAATTCGAACCAACAGAATCCGCATTTTTCTATTATAAAACCCGAAAATTCGAATTCAACGGGCATCGAGAAACTTCTCGAAAAATCTATTTTCGGCAATCTATATATCGGCTTCAACTTCATTTGCTTTTATTACTGCTAAGGGAAGTATCTTCTGAAAAGTTTATTGAGGATCTTGTGGAAAATGCTCAATAACATTAGACTCAAAAATCTTTATTAAATGTAAACGCATTAAACTATGATTATATTTTATTTTCTCAGGTTTAATATTAAATGATAATGAAATTGCAAAGCTATTGCGTAAACCCCACAATCATTACCATTTGGTTGATGTTGCACAGTTGGAAATTTGACAGTGTATTTTTCGAAAGCATATGTTGGAAATAATCTTGTCAAGAATTCTTCATGATGCTTATGTAATTTTTTAGTATTTAACGAATTATAAATACATATTTTTTTGTGTTATAATAACTGCACACTCAATGTCCATCATATAAACGTGACGAACTATGTAATATTTGTATATGTTTTTTATCTTTTGGGACAGGTTGAATTGTATCAAGACGTATTCGCCATGTTTCAACAGGTCTATAATCTGAACAATTTTTTAAAAGATGGTTGAAATGGTCCATATGAATATCAGTTAACCATTCGCCTCGAATAATTATATCTTTTTCTTTAGGTAGTGTTCGAAATCCGTAATTATTGTCGCGATCTGAAAATTCGAACCAACAGAATCCGCATTTTTCTATTATAAAACCCGAAAATTCGAATTCAACGGGCATCGAGAAACTTCTCGAAAAATCTATTTTCGGCAAAAACCCGACCGTTCGAGTTATCTTTCGTTTTTTTCGATACCAAAGAAACACTCGGTATAAACAATTGACAATAACATTGTCAACCGTCGACAATAGCTAAGCTACAAAAGGGCATGCGCGCCCATACGTCACGATCAGCTGATCGCCAATCAGCTGATCGCCAATCAGCTGATCGCCAATCAGCTGATCAAAAAAAGACCGTGCGCATGACAAGTGCGAAAATCTTAACTTTTGACTTCATCGGCGGCCAATAATGCGCGACGCCCTGAGATCACCGCTAAAAACCGAAATTAATTGGTCCACGTCGCAGCGGGCCCAAAATCTCGCTCGCAATATAAGGGGCACCGCGCGTGGACCCGAAAAAAAAAGTCTCGCACTTTACGCTCTCAGTTCCGATTATTCGACCGCTTTGCTCTACCGCTACATTCTAAAACGACCGCTATTTCTCTTGGACATACGCTATTTTCTCGGCAAATTCACAGATTAAACCGCACACGACGACCGCTATCTCTTTCGGACTTTGCTTTTTCGCGCGTTTCCAACGCTCAATGCGCTACGCCGCTCGCGAAATCGCGCACGATAACCGCTTCGCTTCATTGCACCGCTCGTCTCTTCACTCTGTGTTGTCATCTCTGCACTGGACACTTGTAACTTTTATTTTTGACTTTAATAAAGTCTGTCTTTGTCTATCGGAGTCAACCGATCTTTCACTGACGACCTTTCACTTTCCACTTTTCACCGCCGGACTCGCTCGCGAACAGGTAGCATAACTATATGAGTCTTTGTTTTTACAAACATTTTATATATATATATATATTATATTTTATATTTTATATATATTTTTTTATATAAATATTTTATATACAATAGGTCCGTATAGGTGCACAGCAGCCTTCTGTCGACGCACAGCAGTCGCTTTTTACAGGCGCACAGCGCCTTATATCGGCGCGCAGCAGCCGTTTTTTACAGGCACAGCAGCCTTTAAAAAATAAAAAAAAAATTAACCTACTTCCCGAGCTCTTCGTCACTACCACTGAAATAATCTGGAATAAAAATATACAATAATCTATAATAATCATCAATAATTTACAAAGTAAAATGTAAAAAAAGTAAATATAGAAATATAAAAAGTATCTTTGAACTATACCAAAATATTATCCAAAGTAGAACTATACTTATAACCACACTTTTTTATATATGATTTTTCTAAAACTTATAAAAAGTGCAAAATATAATATATATAATGTATATTTAAAATATTGATTAAAAATTATTTCATTTTTTAAAAAAAGATGTTAAATGCTAATATATACGCTAATTGTACATATGACTAATTGTGTGTGTGTATACAAATAAATATACGTTTAACTTTTGAATAATATTTCTAGATATTTCAAAAAAGTAATCATCCTACAATATATTTTTTACACATCTAATCTAGATATTAATTTAAATAGTATCTATTTATGATAAATAAATCAATAAAAAATGCATATTAAAAAATGCATATGCTTTTATATGCAAGATATTTCATGTAAAGTTTAATGTCGCAAAAATTAATGTGATAACCCGCTTAAAAATTTAAAAACAATAATTTCACTTCTTTATAAGTCAGCATACATATACAAACATTCAGCAGAAAAATTAAATTGGATTAATATCTTTGAATCATATGTGTTAATTATAATTTGTATATTTACTTTTTATTTTTTATTTTTATTTTTTGACAGATTTGATTATTGCTCAATATATTTAATTAGGAAGCTATTTTTTTGTAGATTTTGCTATTTTTCAATACATTTAATTAACAAGCTATTATTTTTCAGATTTTGCGATTATTCAATACATATAATTAGTAAGCTACGTTTAATTTCGCAAAACTATGTATATTATTCTATATACATAGCTTTTCAAAATATGAAATATCTTACATATATAAGATCATGCATTAATGATTTATTTATAATAAATAAATATTACTGAAATTGACAAAATATTATCAATAATGTAATACTTATAACCATATTTTTATCAATATTATCAAGAATGGAATACTTAAACCATACAACTATACTTATAACCATATTTTTTTATATAAAATCTTTTTCGAAAATTTCCAAAAAGTACATATTTATCAATGTTTACAATCTTGGTTTGACTTTAAACGAAAACTTACAAAATGCATATTTAAAATATTGATATTTAAAGATTATTTTACTTTATAACGAAAGATATTAAATGTTAATATATACGCTATTGTACTTATATGACTGTGTGTGTATAAATTTATGTTTAACTTCTGAATAATGTTTCTTTAATCAGATATGGCTATTATACTTATATGACTGTGTGTGTATAAATTTATGTTTAACTTCTAAATAATATTTCTTTAATCATATACATATTAATAATATAATGTGTAAAATTTAATTAAATTAAAAGCTGAAATATGGATTTATCATTATTATTAAAGCTACAAATTTATTTTTATATTATTATTAGACACATTATATTCTAACCTTTGATACGGTCGTTAAAAAGAATTGATATTTATGTACCGATCAATTAATTATGCAGTCGAGAATCTCCCACATGATAAAAAGATTGACACACGAAATAAAATTCAACCTGTATATATATTATATAATGTTTGACAAAAGTTGTATGGTTTCGAGGGGGCCATAAGATGGTACCATTGGTTTGACCTTAAAGAGTCATTTGAAGATCACGTGAAGATCACTTAAATTTTTTTAAATTGCACCCCCTATTTTTTATTGTATATTCTTGTAGCTGACCTCGAGAGCTTTCCAAAACACTTATGATAAAGTATTTTTCATTAAATATTTTTCGAGTTATGAGACTTGAATGTTGTAGTATTTGGAAATAAAATACATAATATCGTAAAATATTTATTTCTCGATAATCTCACCTTAATACTTTTATGTACAGAATAATGAGAAGAATCACTTGAAAAGAAAACACACAGTTGTCTTAAATAAATAATATAAATTTGCAACGAGTAGTTACGTATTTTTTATTTAAGACGACTGTGTGTTTTCTTTACACTAATTGATTCTCCTCATTATTCTGCATATAAAAGTATTAAGATGAGATTATCAAGAAATAAATATTTTACGAGATATTATGTATTTTATGTCAAAATACTACAACTTTCAAGTCTCATAACTCGAAAAATTCTGAATGAAAAATACTTTATCATAAGTGGAGTGCTTGAGTCGATCCCCAACTCGCAGGAGACCCTCGGTATCTAAAAAGGGACTAAAGCGAGCAAGTGAGTTTGATTTATTTAGGGCAAGGCCCTGACTTATTAATTTTAACTCGGCCCTGAATTTTTCAGATTGTACTCGCCGGATCCAACAAACTCGAGCTCTCTCTATCTCCTCTGTGGACAGAGTACTGGGGAAGCGCTGTTGAGTGCCAGTGGCCCGATCCTCCCTTACTCTCAGCCACCACCGACACCAGGCTGTCACGCGTAGGAGCCTCTTCAGGGAGGAGAACCGCACCAGCTCGGCGGCCTCGCTCATCGGCGCTGCTGTGGCTTTGACATGGACTCGGGTGCGCTTCTCCGGCAGGTGCTCTTCGGTGATGTGGCCGACGGCGGTCGGCCATGCGGTGGCGTCTAAGCTTAGCCAAGGCGGACCTTGCCACCACAGCGGATGGCTCTGCAGTTCCTTGGGGGAGAGACCTCGGGAAGCGCAGTCGGCTGGGTTGTCCTGGCCTGGAACGTGATGCCACGCAGCCTGCGGAGTGGTCCTCTGAATCTCTGAGACGCGGTTCGCGACGTAGGTTTGCCACCTGGACGGGTGGCCGCGGATCCAGCCCAGCGTGACGGTGGAGTCCGTCCACAGGTGAAGTGGCGCAGTCAGGTCGAGGATTGCCAAGGCGTGTTTGGCTAGTCGGCAGAGAAGGACGGCGGCGCTTAATTCCAAACGAGGTAAGGACACCTGTTTGAGCGGTGTGACCTTTTATTATTTGTTTTCGCGGTGATTAGGCGGACAATCCACGAGTCGTTTGACCATGTTTTTAGGTACACGACGGCGGAATATGCTCGTTCTGAGGCGTCGGAGAAGCCATGGACCTCGATGCGGGTGCAAGAAGGACCCAGATTAATCCAGCGAGGTACTCGGATTTGCTCGAGTACTGGTATCTGAGCGTGAAAGGTGACCCAGGCTGACGCGGAGGTGTCGTCGAGCGGGGCGTCCCACTCAAGTCCTTGAAGCCAAGTCGATTGAAAGGCAATCTTGGCGCGGACCACGACCGGTGCTAGCCAGCCGAGAGGGTCGAATAGCTGCGCCACCAGAGACAGCACAGATCTCTTGGTGACGGATGGCAGTGCGATGTGCCGGGTGGCGAAAGAGAAATCGTCCGTGGCGGGGTGCCACTGCAGTCCTAAGGTGGAGTGAGCCTCGTGTGGTCGCCAGTCACGGGTCTCGCGCTGCAACCGGTGCTCCGGCGGGATGTCCCAGATCACCGCTGAGTCGCTGGCTGACCACTTCCGGAGAGGAAAGCCGCCCGCCATGCAGATACTGGACAGCTGTTTGCACATCTCCTGGATCTCCGCCATCGTCGCTGCTCCGGTCAAGATGTCGTCCATGTAGCATCTCGCAGGAGAACGGCCGCTCCTAGAGGGTACTGCTTACCCTCGTCCTCAGCTAATTGCCTGAGAGCGCGCATCGCTAGAAACAGAGCACACGCTAAGCCGTAGGTCACTGTGCTCAGCTGGTACTCGGCAGGGCTGTCTTGCGGGGAATCACGCCACAGGATCCTTTGCAGATCCTTGTCATCCGGGTGTACCAAGATCTGTCGGAACATCTTTTCGACGTCGGTGACTAGACCGAAGCGGTGCCGTCGCCAACGGAGTAGCACGTCGGCGAGCGGAGGTAGCAAGTTCGGACCCACCATCAAGTGGTCGTTGAGGGTTCTTCTCGAAGTAGTTGGCGTGGAGCCGTTAAAAACTACGCGCAGCTTCGTGGTGACACTGTTCTTTCGCAGCACGCCGTGATGCGGCAAGTAATGCACCGGTCTGCGCGACGTGGCGTCCGGAGTCACGCGAGACATATGACGCAGGTCCTCATACTGCCGCATGAAGTCAGCATAGAGAGCTCGAAAAGGAGGATCCCAAGCGAAACGTCTCTCCATGCTGAAGAGAACTCGTAAAGCCGTGGAGCGCGTCGCCGAGAAGTCTGGCAGCGGGGTAACGACCGGCAGACGTACGACGTACCGACCGTCCGCGGACCGCGAATGTGTCTGGCGGAAAAAGTTCTCGCACTGTTGATCCGCGGGCGAGAGAGCTACCGCGGCGTCGGGTAGTTCTTCTTGCTGCCAGAACCTTTGTACGAGAGCGCCTAGGTCTTCCTCGACCAGGCAGTGATGTGCTGACGCATGGCGCGATGTGGACGTCGTACCGACGGCCCCAGACAATATCCAGCCCAGCGCCGTCTTTTGTGCCACAGGTTCCCGCGATTTCCCTCGTCGAAGTCCAGCCTGGAGGATCATGGCGTAGACGTCTGCTCCTAGAAGGATGTCTATGGGGTCCGTCGCCAAGAAGTCCGGATCGGCGAGTTCCAGCCCATGGATGTGCGTCCACGCTCGACGATCGGCCTTGATTCCGCCTTCATAAAGTGTGAGCCGGGGGAAAACCAAGGCGGCCACGCTTATTAAGGGCCCGTCGCGCAGGGAGCGGATCTGAAGAGTGACTTGACCGCGGGCGAGGCCCGTCTGCTTGCCGCCGATTCCATACACGGCGACGGAGGTAGGAGACCGACCCAGGCGAAGAGGTTGGGCCAAAGCTTCGGAAACTAGCGAGGACTCCGAGCCCTGGTCAACTAGTGTGCGTGCTGTGTGAGCGTGGCCGAACCGGTCCAGGACGCGAACGCGCGCGGTAGCGAGGAGAACTGTCGTCGTCACCTCGACTTTGTGTTGCGCTAAGTGTGACGTCTTAGTGCTCTCGACGGACGGACATGCCTCGTGGAGGGTCGTGTGGTGACGCGCGCGACACGACGAACAAGTCTTTTAAGAAGCACACTCGCTTACCTTGTGCCTTCCTAGGCAGTTCAGGCACAAGTCGTTCGCCTCGACGTGACGCTTCCTTTCCTCCGCCGTCTTGCTCTGGTAAAGGTCACAGAACATAATATAGTGATCCTGACCACATAGGGAGCAGCGACCTCGCTTACTGTCCTGCTTACGTGTGTGAAGAGTGCGAGTCTTCTGTGTCGGACTCGGATGCGGTTTAGAAGAAATGGCCTCGACCTTGACAGGCTGCAACGATTCTAAAGTGTGCAGCCGACGATCCAAGAAGAGCTGCAGTTTGTCGTACGAGGGTGGATCGTTGGAATCACTAATGAAATTCTCCCACTCGCGGCGAGATCGAGGATCGAGCAGGTCAACGACGAGGTGCACAAAAAGATCTTCACCCTTCGTGATCGGGCGCCCAATGCTCTCCAGTGATCCTACCGTGCTCTTCACGCTGTGGCGAAGTTTGCGCAAGTTTTCACCACGGACTCGCTCTTCAGCTTCTGGAGTGACGTAAACTGGGAGATGTAACTGCGCACCAGGAGCCGCTTGTTCTCATAGTAAGCAACGAGAACATCCCATGCGCGTTCGAAATTCTCGCTTGTCGTGGGCAGGCTTCGAATCAATAATTCTGCTTCTCCTTTCAGGCATGTCTTCAGGTAATGGAGCTTCTCGACTGAGGACGTGAGAGTGTCCCTTCCGATTAGCGATTGGAAGAGATCACGGAAGGCTGGCCAATCCTCGTACTTCCCGGAGAAATGGGGCAGCTGGATCCTCGGAAGAGTCGTGCGGGGTGCTTGTGAGGACGGCTCTAACCCTTTCGTGCCAGCTTCCTTTTCTTCCGTCTTGAGGTTACGCAGGAGGTCCAACAGCAGACCTTTATTGGCGAGGTAGGCCTCTTCAGCCAGAGCAGGTATGTCGAGTCTTATGTACTCTGAATCGGCCACTTGGTCGAGATAATTCAAGAGCTCATCGTTGTGCGCGTCGAACTTCGTCCAGTACCTTTCCAAGGACTGCAATCGCGCCTCCACTGCGCCCACCGTGATCTTGGCAGCGCCCAGCTTCATCAGGTTCTCGTGAGTACGGGCAATTTTGCCGTAGAGATCCGTTGCGGCGGTGATTGTCAACTCGGCCTTGCGACTCATGATGACTGAATTTCAGGTGACTGGTCTTCAGAGCACAGAGAACCACAACATTTCGCACTCACTCCGCGTCGTAGAAAAAACCGGTCACTAAATCTCCGGCTCGAAGGACCAGCAAATGATAGAGTTTTTGCGAGATTGACGCGGGAAGCAAGCGCGAAACCGGAGGATAAGAATCCGCGAGGAAAAAGAAAGAAGAGAAATTAATCCGACGATAAATCTAAGTCTTTTAACAATAATAGTCAGTTTATTATAACAATTATAACACTAATTACACAGTCTTAAATTAATTATGCGAAAGCGATTTCAGAATCCGCGAGCAACGGAGACGACTGATTCAATCCGCGAGCGACGGAAGAACGTTTTTTCGTGATCGAGAGATAAGTGTGCGCGTCGAGTACTTTTCAGCCAAGAAGCGCCATGTTCCGCGAGCGCGTCAATTTATAGTGGAGCACTTCTCGAAAGATCCCGATTTTTCGTGAACCAATATAAATGTTCAAAACGAACGGTTAAGAATTTATTTATTTTCCTTGGATCTTTCGAGAAGGGCAAGCGCTGTTTTTAAATTGCGCTGACAAAGCCGATATCGCGCTAACGGCTGCCAGGGTCGCCGAATGATCGCTCGGACCCTCGCTCTCTTTAGCGAGGGCGTTTTGAACAACGTCTCATAGGCGTGCGTTATACGAATTAAAAGCATTCATTTCTACTTAGTTCAGTAGTTCGCATCATCGCATGCTATCTTGAAAAAAAGCGTTTAATTCACGTTAGTACGTCGCATAGGCGTGAGTTATCCGAATTAAAAGCATTCATTTCAGGTTAGTTCAGTAGTTCGCATCAACGCATGCTATCTTGAAAAAAAGTGTTTAATTCAAGTTCGTACGTCGCATAGGCGTACGTAATTCGGTTTAAAAGCATTCATTTCTACTTAGTTCAGTAGTTCGCATCATCGCATGCTATCTTGAAAAAAAGCGTTTAATTCACGTTACTACGTCGCATAGGCGTGAGTTATCCGGATTAAAAGCATTCATTTCAGGTTAGTTCAGTAGTTCGCATCAACGCATGCTATCTTGAAAAAAAGTGTTTAATTCAAGTTCGTACGTCGCATAGGCGTACGTAATTCGGATTAAAAGCATTCATTTCTACTTAGTTCAGTACTTCGCATCATCGCATGGTATCTTGAAAAAAAGCGTTTTATTCACGTTAGTACGTCGCATAGGCATACATAATTCGGATTAAAAGCATTCATTTCTACTTAGTTCAGTACTTCGCATCATTACATAGTATCTTGAAAAAAAGGGTTTAATTCACGTTAGTACGTCGCATAGGCGTGCGTTATCCGAATTAAAACAATTCATTTCTACTTAGTTCAGAACTTCGCATCATCGCATGTTATCTTGAAAAAAAGCGTTTAATTCACGTTAGTACGTCGCATAGGCGTGCTTTATCCGAACTAAAAGCATTCATTTCTACATAGTTCAGTACTTCGCATCATCGCATGCTATCTTGAAAAAAAGCGTTTAATTCACGTTAGTACGTCGCATAGGCGTGAGTTATCCGGATTAAAAGCATTCATTTCAGGTTAGTTCAGTAGTTCGCATCAACGCATGCTATCTTGAAAAAAAGTGTTTAATTCAAGTTCGTACGTCGCATAGGCGTACGTAATTCGGATTAAAAGCATTCATTTCTACTTAGTTCAGTAGTTCGCATCATCGCATGCTATCTTGAAAAAAAGCGTTTAATTCACGTTAGTACGTCGCATAGGCGTGAGTTATCCGGATTAAAAGCATTCATTTCAGGTTAGTTCAGTAGTTCGCATCAACGCATGCTATCTTGAAAAAAAGTGTTTAATTCAAGTTCGTACGTCGCATAGGCGTACGTAATTCGGATTAAAAGCATTCATTTCTACTTAGTTCAGTACTTCGCATCATCGCATGGTATCTTGAAAAAAAGCGTTTTATTCACGTTAGTACGTCGCATAGGCGTGCGTTATCCGAATTAAAACAATTCATTTCTACTTAGTTCAGAACTTCGCATCATCGCATGTTATCTTGAAAAAAAGCGTTTAATTCACGTTAGTACGTCGCATAGGCGTGCTTTATCCGAACTAAAAGCATTCATTTCTACATAGTTCAGTACTTCGCATCATCGCATGCTATCTTGAAAAAAAGCGTTTAATTCACGTTAGTACGTCACATAAGCGTGCGTTATTCGGATTAAAAGTATTTATTTCTGGTTAGTTCAGTAGCTCTCATCATCGCATGCTATCTTGAAAAAAAGCGTTTAATTCACGTTAATACGTCGCATAGGCGTGCGTTATCCGAATTAAAACAATTCATTTCTACTTAGTTCAGAACTTCGCATCATCGCATGTTATCTTGAAAAAAAGCGTTTAATTCACGTTAGTACGTCGCATAGACGTGCTTTATCCGAACTAAAAGCATTCATTTCTACATAGTTCAGTACTTCGCATCATCGCATGCTATCTTGAAAAAAAGCGTTTAATTCACGTTAGTACGTCGCATAGGGGTGCGTTATTCGGATTAAAAGTATTCATTTCTGCTTAGTTCAGTAGTTCTCATCATCGCATGCTATCTTGAAAGAAAGCGTTTAATTCACGTTAGTACGTCGCATAGGCGTGCGTTATCCGAATTAAAAGCATTCATTTCTGGTTAGTTCAGTAGTTCGCATCATCGCATGCTATCTTGAAAAATAGCGTTTAATTCAAGTTAGTACGTCACATAGGCGTGCGTTGTCCGAATTAAAAGTATTCATTTCTGGTTAGTTCAGTAGTTCTTATCATCGCATGCTATCTTGAAAAAAAGCGTTTAATTCACGTTAGTACGTCGTATAGGCGTGCGTTATTCGGATTAAAAGCATTCATTTCTGGTTAGTTCAGTAGTTCGCATCATTGCATGCTATCTTGAAAAAAAGCGTTTAATTCACGTTAGTACGTCGCATAGGCGTGCTTTATCCGAACTAAAAGCATTCATTTCTACATAGTTCAGTACTTCGCATCATCGTATGCTATCTTGAGAAAAAGCGTTTAATTCACGTTAGTACGTCGCATAGGCGTGTTTTATCCGAACTAAAAGCATTCATTTCTACATAGTTCAGAACTTTGCATCATCGCATGTTATCTTGAAAAAAAGCGTTTAATTCACTTTAGTACGTCGCATTGGCGTGCGTTGTCCGAATTAAAAGTATTCATTTCTGCTTAGTTCAGTAGTTCTCATCATCGCATGCTATTTTGAAAAAAAGCGTTTAATTCACGTTAGTACGTCGCATAGGCGTGCGTTATTCGGATTAATTGTTTTATAATAAAAATATTAATAATCAATATTAAATATTAAAAAGAAATATATATATATACAGGGTGGGGAAAAAGTATGGAAACAAACAATTATTTCCGAAACTATTCATTTTTCGACAAAATGTCTTAGACATAATTTTTATGGTATGAAAAGATGTATTATGTGGCATAGACGGCATGACCTTGAAATGACCCTTACGAGCTGCATACAAATAACGTAAAAAATTTCAAATGGAACTCGTCAGTTTTTGTTACAGATTCTTGTAGCTGATGTCGAAACGTTTACAAAACACTGCATATGAGCCCCATTCCCTTAAAAACACTCCCAGTTACGAAACAATTGTGATACAAACAATTTGTATGCACATTGACATTGCTTACTGATTTCGCATCATGACGTTCAGTTGCGTCCACTAATAACATCCTTAACTGGTTGGATGAATCGCACTTATCTTGCCTTAACTGGTTGGATGAATCACACTTATCTTGCCTTAATTGGTTGGATGAATCGCACTTATCTTACCTTAACTGGTTGGATGAATCGCACTTATCTTGTCTTAACTGGTTGGATGAATCGCACTTATCTTACCTTAACTGGTTGGATGAATCGCACTTATCTTACCTTAACTGGTTGGATGAATCACGCAATCTCTTTCCTTGAGTACGGTTCGATGTACGCCTTAACTGATTCTACGAACTTCGCGTGTCTTTCGTATCGGCAGAAATGATCGAAGCGGGTTATTCTCCATTTGTTGCAGTAATCGCTACCGTTGTACTGATCTCTCATAATGACGTTCAGTCGCGTTACACACATTCATGTAATCACACGTACGCTGTCTATTTTCAATTTCGTCGATACGAATTATCACAATTGTTTCGTAACTGGGAGTGTTTTTAAGGGAATGGGGCTCATATGCAATGTTTTGTAAACGTTTCGACATCAGCTACAAGAATCTGTAACAAAAACTGACGAGTTCCATTTGAAATTTTTTACGTTATTTGTATGCAGCTCGTAAGGGTCATTTCAAGATCATGCCGTCTATGCCACATAATACATCTTTTCATACCATAAAAATTATGTCTAAGACATTTTGTCGAAAAATGAATAGTTTCGGAAATAATTGTTTGCTTCCATACTTTTTCCCCACATTGTATATTGTATATATATATATATATATATATATATATATATATATATATGTCAAAGGGTTTGTTCCGGTACATTTAGAAATCTGATATTTTTTTACTGAATTTTAATAAAGCATTAAGATTCAAACTCATTTTGATCTTAAAAAATTAGATATTTTTTTCCGTTTTTGAAATATTACATTTAAAAAATTTTTCAAGACACTTGCATAATAGCAGTTTTCAGGACAATGGTGATTTCCAGGACTGTCCTGGAAAAATTCTATGAATAATGGTATTTTCTAGGACAAACATAAAATATATGTAATTCTTTTTAAACATTCAAATATTCGAATATCTTTTTTCATTACTTTTAAATATACTGTATGTTTACTCTTAAAGCCTCCGCACAAGGTGTTCCGTATCGCATTACGTTACGTTAAGTATTGATCATAAATTTAACTCCGTACGTAAACTTAAACTTCAGTCAACGCACAAAAAAAATCGTAACGTAAAGACTTACCTTTACGTTACGATTTTTTCTGTGCGTTGACTGAAATTTAAGTTTACGTACGGAGTTAAATTTACGATCTATATTTAACGTAACGTAATGCGATACGGAACATCTTGTGCGAAGGCCTTTATTATTGTAGAACTTTGCTATTACGGCTGTTTCAAAATTTACTGTCACTAGGGAAATCTATACATAACGTGAACTAGCAGTAAATTTTAGAACACACCTATGTGTCGAACGCAATGCGCGTTGTAGGCGTTTTTTAGGTTATATTAGGCCGAGTCTACAATTTAGGTAATTTAAATGACTTTCACACATAAAATTCCATAAGTACGTAAGACGTAAGCGTAAGAAAATCTACCAATCACAGTCGAGCAGTAAGGCAGCCATATTAAAACGTAAAGGCCTTTGCACGTACAAAAATTTTAGTCGTAACCATAAGGTCGTAAGAAAACTGACAAATTATAGTCGAGTGTTCTTTCTGCGATAAAAGAATAATCAACTATGATTGGTCAGTTTTCTTACGACCTTACGGTTACGACTAAAATTTTTGTACGTGCAAAGGCCTTAAGAATTTCGATTTGTTGATTTTCTTACTGCTTACGTCTTACGTGCTTATGGAATTTTATGTGTGAAGGCCATAAGTCTTAAGAAATTGACCAATCACAGTCAAGTATTCTCTTCATACTTGACTGTGATTGATCAATTTTTTAAGTCTTACGCCTTAAAGGCCGTGGCACATAAAAAAAAATAAGCAGTAAGACTTAAGCAGTAATCCGTAAGCAGTAGAATCAAGGCACACAGTAAACTTAATATGTTACTTTCTACCAATCACAGTATTGCAATGCTTTTCGATGAGTTTTAGAACACACTTTATGCGATAGCATAAAAAATATTTTAAAGTGTCTAACCTAAATGAAAGGAAAATAATTATATATTTATCGGGATGACAATATATAAAAAGAAAGAAAATATTATATAGTATAGATTAATTCTAAGCATTTATCTATATTTAATTAGAAATGTGTGTGTATATTTTGATGATATTAACAATTTGAAATAGAAATATAATATCATTGTTCTCAAAGATATTCAAAATTGCTACAATTTGTAATGTTTGTTTTACAGACAATGGATAACGAAGAAATCTAGCGTATGTATTAGTTGTACTAATGATTGGTACATATATATTAAAAAGACAAACATCTTTTCGTTGGATTAATAGAAAATATTGGGTGCGACCAATTAATATAAGACGTCCCATTCAAGGAGATTTTGATCATTTATTACAAGAAATGAAAACTGATCCTTATATGTTCTTCAGATATACCAGAATGTCCGTAAATGTTTTCAATCACTTATTAGAAATAATGAAACCATTCTTAACCAAAAAGAGTCATCGTGCCTTAGTACCAGAGCAACGTCTTGCTTTAACTTTAAGGTTTGTATCTCTTTTAATAACTATAATGTATATTAAAAGAAGTGTTAACATACTGATTTAGTCGATCTGTGTTCATTATTATAGATATCTCGCCACAGGAAATCAAATCTTGTCTATTGCGTTAGCATACAGAATTGGAGAATCTACAGCGAGAAATGTAATTAAGGAAACTTGTGCTATGATCATAAAAGTATTGTCACCGATATATCTCCAAGCCCCTACCGAAGAACAATGGCTAAAAATAATTGAAGGCTTTTATAGGAAATGGAACTTTCCAAATTGCTGCGGAGCAATAGACGGGAAACATATTCAAATACAAGCACCGCCAAATTCTGGAAGTCTGTTTTATAATTATAAGAAAACATTTAGTATTGTTTTGATGGCAGCATGTGATAGTGACTACAAATTTACGTTGATAGACTGCGGATCATATGGTAGTAGTAATGATGCAGGGATATTTTCAAGGTCCGATTTTAATAAAGCTTTAGTCAATGGCAATTTACATCTACCACGAGGCGAAAGCATCTTACCCGGAAGTGATAAAAAGTCACCATGTTTTTTTGTCGCGGATGAAGCATTCCATTTATCTACAAATCTAATGAGACCATATTCTGGACGAAATTTGGAATCAAAAAAAAGAATCTTCAACTACAGATTATCACGAGCCCGAAGAGTTATCGAAAATAGTTTTGGAATTCTGGTATCAAGATGGCGAATATTTAGAAAACCCATTTGTATGCACCCAAAAACTGTAGACACAATAGTAATGGCGACAATATGTTTGCATAATTTTTTGAAAACAATAAATGATTTAACGTCAATGAAAAACAGAATATACTGTCCACCCAACTTCGTAGACACAGAGCAAGAAGATGGAAGTATTGTTTCTGGAGCATGGCGAAATGAATATAGTACAGCTGTTCAGTGTATCAGATCGAGTACAGCTCACCGATCGACGATTGAAGCATATAAACAACGGGATATTATTGCAGATTATTTTTTGAGTGCTGTTGGTGAAGTTCCATGGCAGTACTCTTACATTCGTAGAGGCTTACATTGTCCCGATATGGAGTAAAGAATTAATATTATGTTTGTTTTTTTTATTTAGAATAAGGAAAATTTTTCATATATATGTATTAATATTTTTTACTATTTTTATAATCCTTGGCGCTTTTTTCAAGTTCTTAAAATAGAGAATATTAATTAATGTTATGAATCATATTCTAAATAATTCGCAGAAATTTAAAATATTAATTATATTTGCTAACAATTTTGTTTCTGACCCAATTATATATTTTAGAAAAAAATGTAAAATTAATCTTAAATATTTTAACTTTTACATATGTTTGGTTTGTATAATAGAAGAATATCATACACTTACTGTATGTAGAATTTACACAGAGTTTACCACTTTTCAATTAATTCTTCATAGTACAAGTACGATTGAATACGATTGAATATGATTTAATAGTTAGAATATTATTCGAAAATGTACCAAAAATATTTTATGTTACCAAATTATTTACGGATTGTAATAGAATTTAATTATAATATATTTAATTATAAATAAAATACATAAATATATATAAATGCGCTTTGAAATAAAAAATACCTTTTTAATAAATTTCCATATAATTTATTTTTATAACTTGATTTAACTCTTCTAAGTAATAGATAGATATACATAAGGATGAGTCTTCAATCTCAACAAATAAAACATAAATATCTTACATTTAAAACATAAATATCTTACATAATTATCTTATCTAGACGCTAAATGTAATGAAAGTAAAAAAATATACGAATTATAAAAGACATGAAACAAAAAATTTATCTTGGGCGCCAAATTATCACATAATAAATCATGAAAAAAATAAAATATAAATATCTTACATTTAAAACATAAATGTCTTAGACGCTAAATGTAATGAAATAAAATATATGAATTATAAAAGACGTGAAACAAAAAATTTATCTTGGGCGCCAAATTATCACATAATAAATCATGAAAAAAATAAAATATAAATATCTTACATTTAAAACATAAATGTCTTAGACGCTAAATGTAATGAAATAAAATATATGAATTATAAAAGACGTGAAACAAAAAATTTATCTTGGGCGCCAAATTATCACATAATAAATCATGAAAAAAATAAAATATAAATATCTTACATTTAAAACATAAATGTCTTAGACGCTAAATGTAATGAAATAAAATATATGAATTATAAAAGACGTGAAACAAAAATTTATCTTAGGCGCCAAATTATCACATAATAAATCATGAAAAAAAACAAGTATCACATTAAACATAACATTCAAATAACTGAAATTATTGTATACATGGTTTCCATAAAATCTCTGCAATTGCTTGTTTTCGTTTACATTTTTCCGGCTCAGGTATTTTTTCTAATTCTATTGCTACTAGTAAACCAAAGCTTTTCTCTGGTGTTAAATTATTTAAATTCCAATCAGTGTGATTATTGTTAGTAGGACACGGTGGATTAACAAGCCGGTTTTGAAGAGTATTACTCAGAGATACAATGGACGATTCCAAGTGTGAGATATTTTTATTTTTTATTTTACCTAAAGAATTGCGAGATTCGCTTCGGAGTGATGATGATCGATCAGATGAGACTGTTTCAATTGCATTGATCTCTTGTGAGGTGTTAGGCGGATCTACCGCATTCTGTACAGTTTGAAATTTTCGGAATGGTGGTAATGATCGATCAGATGAGCCTGTTTCAATAGCATTGATCTCTTGTAAAGTGCTAGAACGATCTACCGCATTCTGTACAGTTTGAAATCTTCGGAATGGTGGTAATGATCGATCAGATGAGCCTGTTTCAATAGCATTGATCTCTTGTAAAGTGCTAGAACGATCTACCGCATTCTGTGCAGTTTGTAATTGATTTATTTCTTGAAAATGCCGATTACGAGAAAAGTTTGTTTTCGGTGTTTCTTCGGGCACAATGTCAGAAATAAGAGAAAGATTTGAATAAGAGTCTACATGTGCATGCAATAAAGTATTTTTACTAAAATTGTGCTTATCGGTACAAACATTTGATATATCAACTGCTTTTTTTTTTAATAACCGAATTAACCACATTGGTATATGATCTGAAATTTAAAATTAATGTACATATACATATATATAACAATATGTTTATATAACAATGTACCTAGCAAACATAAATATATATAACTGTTATATAATACATAATATAATATGTATGTTACATGCAACGCAAAGGTTAATTTCCCACTCATAAATGGAACATTTGTAATATAATATGTTGCATTGTAGTTACAATTAACATATACGTTGCATGTAACGAACATATTATATTACATATGTATAACAATTATATATCTGTTTGTTGGTATATATTGTACTGACTATGTTTATGCACTGTATAATACACATATATGTATAAAACAATGTGATGTTTATATATACCTGTATTATAATGACTTAAAAAACTTACTTTCTCCGTCTAATAAATTTTTTTAGGAACATCATGTTGTTATAAAGAATAAATATTGGTCGGCGACTAGCTGCACTGCCACTTCGATTTTCTATCTCTTGAAGACGTTGTTCTTTCCTAAACCTTTCACGCAAACGTAGCCAACGAGTCTGACAATTATCAACCACAATGAACAAACATACATATAAATGTAATAAATATAAATTCAGAAAATTATTAAAATAAATAATAAAATATTATCTGACATATTCATAAGTGATGCGATTTCCCTCCATGAATTCTCTTTTATTTTTGTATCTTTATATTCTTTTAAAGAAGTGTCATACAAATGAGGATATCCTCTAACTGCATCGATTAATAATTCATCGTTTGTTTTATCGTTTCCTTCATCAAATTGAGGGACTTCATCATCCTCATCGATTTGATCATTCATATCATCCGGGAAATTTTGAGAATAATATGCGTGTTCCATTTTCTTGTTATTAAACCTCTGTAACCTATAACTTTCATTAACACAATGAGATATCTAAACTATCTATATAATTACTGTATTTTATATAAAACAAAACTTACTTTTTTGTTTAATAATAATTTCTTCAGGAAAATTTCTTAGGAATACATAAAATAATATTATATAAATAATATTCAATTTCTTCGGGAGATAGAAAATCGAAGTGCTGCGTAATCACCGAGTCTAGTAACTTCTTTATGATTGGTTCACCGTAAAACTTAAAACTTAGAATTTCATCCTTGTGGAATATTTCAACCTTACGTTCTGAGTTTTAAGTTTTAAAATGGCTGCTTTATTGCTCGACTGTGATTGGTCGATTTGCTTATGCTTAAGTCTTATTGCTTATTTTTTTTATGTGCCACGGCCTTAAGCCTCCTTAAAATCTCATTGTAGACGCCGCTTGAAGCCTGGAGCACATAAAAAAACTTAGACAGTAAACTTAAGACTTAAACGAATCGACCAATCGCAGTAGCTGCCTTATTGCTCGACTGTGATTGGTCGATTCATTTAAGTCTTAAGTTTACTGTCTAAGTTTTTTTATATGCTCCAGGCTTTAGAGCTCTAGTAGAGCCTTAGGGCCATAGACTTATAGAATAGACTACCTATATGAAGCTAGCCGACCGAAATTATTAAATATGATCATTTTTAATTTTTCTGAATATATTTCGTTTGTAAATCGTTCGTGATTGATTGTGAGTCTGTTTTTAACGTTTGTGACAAATTAGATTTTTTGTAATTAACAATTTAATTTTAAGCATGATGTTAGCCGACACATTTTAGTAATAAATAGATTTTCTAATAACTGATAATTGTAATTGATAGAAAATCGTTTGTGATTTATAAATATATCAATATAATTGTTTGTGAGTTAATAATTTCTTAATTATTTGCGATAAATAATTTTATAATCGTAGTGCGCATGCGCAAGGTAAAAAAATTAACCAATCACAGTCAAGTATTTTCTTAATACTTGATAACGTAGGACAAGGACGACATATAGGTGGAAGAAGGACGACGCAAAGATAAGTGAACAACGAGTATATGAAAGAGAGAGAGAATGATAATATTTTAAGACAACGCGTGCGAGAGAGAACGATAGCGCAAAGACAACACGTGTGAGAGAGAACGATAATACCGCGAAAACGACGCGTGCGAGAGAGAACGATAATACCGCGAGACTTACAATTAGTGCGCGCGAAAGAGAGAACGATAATATCGAGATTAACACATGAGAGATAACGATACTTAAAACTAGCGCAAGAGAGACGCAGAGATGGGAACGCATAATGATACGCGCGTAAATAATTAGATTTTTTAAATTAAAATATAAGATATAAATTTATTTTAAAATATGTATGTGTTTTATACATATTTGTGTGTGTGTGTGTGTGCTTAAATTATGATTATAATAAAATTAAAAATGTAATAATATAAAATTAAAAAATATATATTTGGAGAGTGCGGGGGTGCGAGGGTGGGGGGTCAGGGGAGCCGGATCAGAGAGATGATCGCTCCTGTAACAGAAAAAATATATAGTTATAATATATATAGTAAAAATATATAGTTATAATAAGATTTATAAAAAATACTTATATCTGTGCTCCCCATTACACATGCCATTGGGTGCCCGAATCTCCCCGGGCACCCAAATCTTCTCCTCCATGTAGGGCTCTTCTCCGAAGAACCGCCGAAGGTCAAAGATGTCCTCTTCATCCGGGAGACTCTCCGGAGCGTCACCCCACATGAAAAAGAGGTCCTGTCTCCTCCACCGCCGTTCCACCCGCACCCACTGCCGGCGTCTGATATTGATGACCCCGGTATTTCGATTTCATCCTGGGACTGTAAAAATATAAAAAATATAATTATTATAGATGTACAAATTTTTATAAAATAATCACAAAATCAATACTTACATTCCAATGAAATGCCAGCTTCACTAGCAGGACCGCGAGCAGGTCCGAAAAGGTCTGCTTCCATCCTGGGCAGTTTTCGAAAATATACTCCATTTTATATATGTATTTCAACTTTCACCTTTACTCGCGCACTCTCTGAAACTGTATGATGCGGCAACGAAGTCCCGGCACGAGGTTTTATAGTAGAGATGCCGCATTATCACCATGCCAAAAACGCGTCGTAAGACAAAAGTACACCCGGTCCCATGCAACTCAGCGCGGTATAATATAATATTAATATCGCGACTTTGTGAGCAGACAAACTTCTCGGTACGAAACTTTAGAATAGGGACGTATCATTATCGCTTTGCCAAAAACACGTCGTAAGACAAAACTATACATGTTCCCATGCAAATTAGCACGATATAATGTAATGCGTCAACTGATCAAACGGAAATGAATGATCATCGAACACACGTTGAACGGCTATCAAATGCTCTTCGAACGCTCTTCGAACAGTCATCGAACGGAAATGAACGACCATCAAACGGTAATGAACGGTCATCAAACGGAAATGAATAGTAATTGAACGCTCTTTGAACGGAAACGAACGATCGTCGAACGGTAATTGAACGCTCTTCGAACGGAAACGAACGCTCGTCGAACAGTAATTGAACGCTCTTCGAACGGAAATGAACGGTAATTGAACGGCCATCGAACGGAAACGAATGGTTGTCAAACACCGTCGAACGGAAATGAACGACCGTCGAACGATAATTGAACGCTTTTCGAACGGAAACGAACGGTAATTGAACAGTCATCAAACGGAAATGAACGGTCATCGAACGGAAACGAACGGTAATTGAACGGTCATCGAACAGAAACGAACGGTAATTGAACGGTCGTCGAACGCCCGTTGAACGGCTATCAAACGCTCCGTTGAACGGAAACGAATGCCCATTGAACGATTATCGAACGGAAACGAACGATCATCGAACGGAAATGAACGACCGTCGAACGCACTTTGAACGGAAATGAATGGTAATTGAACAGTCATTGAACGAAAATCAATGTCCGTTGAACGGAAATCAAACGTAAAATTATATTCAATTATCAAACAATTATTTAAATGTATTACAATGTATCACAATGTAGTATCGAAATATAATATATGTGGCAGCTGTGTCACGTACGGAAATACGATACTGCGCACATACATAGATAGGGATGGGGAAAGAAAGGAGAGAATAAGAAAGACGATAAAAATATATTGCAACATCAATTTATTAACAAAAATAATAATAAAGCTCTCTGTAAAATTCAATAATTAAAGTGATCAGTCAGGCGTAGAGAGCTAACAAATCAATAATGTAGAAATGTTAATCAAAATATATATTAATAAATCATAATTACAAGCTTCAAGTAAGATAGTTATAATATATAAAGATGTTGAAGATGTGTGCGGACGTTTCGACTTACTTTTAAGTCATCTTCAGCGCAAAAAATTGTAACGGAGACAGAGCATATTGTAAAAGTCCATATAGAGGGAGAACATTAAAAAATATACGCAGAAAGAGCTAGTGAAAATCTTATAGGAGATGCAACTCCATACGCAACGGTAATACATGGTTGATTATCAACAGCTTACTGATTTTTTAAAAAAAGAGATGACTCCAAACGTAGCGGTAAACATAGATAGTTGTAAGCGGCCTCCTTTATTATAATATGGTTCTTTATCTAAAATTTTAGATAAAGAACCATATTATAATAAAAGGTTGTTTTCCGAAATGCTGTGCATTAAACGACAACTTAACGGTTTGAATTTACAGACGGATACGGAATGTTTTCCTGACATTTACAACGATATAATAAATAAACTTCCTAACGTTTGAGGGTCATACACAGAAAATTTATACGACTAGTTGTTCGTTACTCTTGTCACTTTTATTCTTGTCATCAAGATAGAAAGTAATACAGACGGAGATTTTTTACTTTTATAATTCTTATATATTTTTTAAAATTGTCAACTTTAATTGTTCACCAAACGAGTTAGCGACACACTTTCTCACTTGTTCCTCATGGCGATGTAAGTTAATTTTATCATAATATTATTTTTATGTTCATATTAACGGTTAATTTCCGCACAAATTTGATAATATAATAATTACTTTTTTCGCACATTCTTATTATGTTCTCTTAGAATTTTCTTTATTTAATTTTAATTAACTAATTACTAATGGACCGCATACTTGTTTGTTTTTTATTTTTTGTTTTTTATACCAATGACAATCATTGTTTTATACTTTTGACTTATTATTTTTCTTTTTCTTTTTTATTTTTTATTATCCATTTTTTAAACCTAGTATTCAATCTCAACCGTTATGTATTTATTTTAACTCCTCATATACACTTACATTGTTTTATATATTTTTTTGTCTATTTATTATTTTTTTTTTCTCTTTTTTTGTTATGCGGTATCACAGATTTTCCAGGGTATCGTGCTCAATTTTGGGCCTATCAACCCAAATTAGAGTCGTATTATTCCATATGGAAATATTTGGAGGCCGCTTACAACTATCTAGTTTTACCGCTACGTTTGGAGTCATCTCTTTTTTAAAAAATCAGTAAGCTGTTGATAATCAACCATGTATTACCGTTGCGTATGGAGTTGCATCTCCTATAAGATTTTCACTAGCTCTTTCTGCGTATATTTTTTAATGTTCTCCCTCTATATGGACTTTTACAATATGCTCTGTCTCCGTTACAATTTTTTGCGCTGAAGATGACTTAAAAGTAAGTCGAAACGTCCGCACACATCTTCAACATCTTTATATATTATAACTATCTTACTTGAAGCTTGTAATTATGATTTATTAATATATATTTTGATTAACATTTCTACATTATTGATTTGGTTAGCTCTCTACGCCTGACTGATCACTTTAATTAATCAATTTATTATAAATATGGATTCGAAGAAATCATCATGATGATGTTTCAACCACCAATTATAAATCTTAAATACATTTTGTAAAGCGTAATTTTTTACATGATTTTCACAACGCATAGTATTCTTAACATCTAACTTATTTAAAGAAGCTACTCATAGCTCCTCATAATCTGCATCCAAGTTTCAATAATCACATCGTTTCTCGCATCATCGTCCAGTATATCGGCCAATCATTGCCGTTTTTCGTGTCCTTTACGTACACGAGAGGTGACGCATCATTCTCCTCCGTTGCACCTATCACCGCCGTTGTGATTAAACGTTTCGACTTCCAATATGAAAACGTGTCCATCATTCCAATAATCCATAGTAGTTTTTAATCAGCCATAAAACCTGGCATCTCTCAGATTTTGTGAGCGTGTGCCATGGTACCGGACATGTAAAAATGTAATGAGAAAGTACGGATCCTTTTCTCAAAACCGCAGCTTCCTTCACGACAAAATTTTTCCCAACGATAAATCCTTGCAGATCCACAAACGTTGGCGCAGCCATGATGACAAGATCCGATCGCAGACTGATGTCGACCGTCAAGCATCTGAATCTTTTATATTTTTCTTCATGTGCAATGGAGGGGATATTTGCTGACCTATGTAATTTTGCGGACTACATTAGTCAATGGATTATATTCGACAACCCGATCGTGCAAGATGAGACAATAGGCGGTAGTATTCGCCGGTATATTTTCCCTGCACTCAAACTCTATTCTCACGTCCACGGCAGCAGTTTTGACCGCAATGTAGAAACTTTGGAATGGTTAATAGCGCGGTACTATTATCGCATCCGTAATAAGATTTGCGAAAACGAGAGTACATGTCGAATAGGACGGCGAATCTATTTTTTTCAAAATCTAAATTTAAATCATCGTAGAGATAAAATTCCGAGTTTAAATAGACTGTAACGTTGGTCAATTTGCAGTCATTGAACAATGTAACATCTTGTGACACTGGAATTCTTTTTACCAGCAATGCCAAGATCACGTATCGCGGTTTCTCTAGCTGGGAGGCGGCTTTCACGGTGCACGAATGTTTGGTCGTGTTATGTAGCAGAGGAAATTCGTACAAATCTTAAGATCGGAAACTCATGTTCAAGTATCGTCCGCTTACCAACATTCGCAACATTGAATAATTTATTAATCTAGTTCAATATTACATGAGGCATACGCCACTGTATCTTGAATAATTCAATCTCCGCTTCCGACGACGGATGTCCGAATAGACAATTATTATCGTTGCGCGAACGTATCAAAATCAATTCATGACGAGCGTTAATCAAACGCGTTTATAATCTTCGGAAAATCTCAGCAACATGTTGAGCGGCACGCAAAAGTTGAAATAATTTTTGTCACCGTTGTACGTCAAATCCCACGCAGCGTTCTTCAAGTTTATACTTTTCTGGTGCGTTAGAGAGACATAATTTTTGAGCGTCGATGTTATTCCAACATTTCTGTTGCGATCAATCTCTATTCCGTCGAGTTCGTATCGAAGCTCATCAAACATTAATGCGACGCAATTGTTTCCCAATACGACCTTCATTTCATCATTCGCTTTACGCACATTAAACCTTCCCTCGATGTAAAGAAAGCTTTCGCACGGTAACGTGTACAAATCCTGATGTTGTATAGGTATTCGTATCTCATCGCTGGTATCCAAGCGTCGTATTGGCGTACGGATTGTACGTATGAGTCTCAATCTTGACGATGCGATCGTCAAAGACTGGCTCACTTCCGATATTCAAAACATCAATTATTCTTTTCGTACGATGAATCCAATAATTTCAAAAATTCACGATTCAACGCGCGCAGCTTCTTTTCAACGGCAATCTTATTATTGTCACCCGATACCGCTCGCCTTACTGCAATAGTATTGTCCCGCGTAAAAGTATTGTCTCTCGCGTGCTCCGTTTCATTCAGCACGAGCATACTACGAGTATGTTTGTCGCCGCCGTATATGCAATCTTATGATAATTTCCTCTCCTCGAAAATCTAGCAATCGACCTCTTTGATCCACAATACGTATCGTTAAATCCGTAATGCTCCGTACGACGATCGGCAGATAAATGATCTGTGCCGGCGTTTCCGATATCTTATATCCTCGCGTTATGCTCGGTGAAAATTCATGTATCGTGTGTACGCGCATCGTTGCTGTACGCACCAGTAGTCACGTTGCATTCTATACGAATAATATTTACGTTTATAATATTAACAGGTTCGTCCGATTCATATCACTTGCGAGGTTGCAATATACGATTCGACGAGAATCCAAGCAAGGATCCTACATTGTCTGATTTGGTAAGTTTATTCTGTAGGTGCATTTGATTTCGCTCTTTAGCGTACTGTGATTGGCGCGGAGCACTATTGGATATTCCTCATCATAATCGTTTTCAACATCTCTGGATAGGTGTTCATCTCGCAAAATTGCGCGTTTGAAATAGTCATTATGGCGTGCAATTCGTACGATCCTTCGGGAATCGTAATTTCCTTGTCGTCGTTGCCAAAATAAAATTTATTATTCGAAAAATTTACGTTCGGATCGTATGATAAGTTTCAAAATCCGTTAATCCGAGCTCATCGGCATCGGTCAAATCTATAATGGGGAAATAGTTTACAGCGAGAACGCTGCTTCTGCCAGTCAACGTAAGTGTCAGTGACATGTCGAACGAATACTGAGTCATGACGATGGATTGTCAGGCTTTAAATTGATCGTTTGAAGAAATTTTAAAACAACTGTC